>NC_088871.1:43738618-43944038 GCF_032884065.1 Artemia franciscana | reverse complement strand
GCCTTGTCACGGCAGTCGAGCGAAGGAGACAAGACTAAGGTCCGAAAGGTACTTAGCGTTTTTTACTGATTGTTTGTTTTACCGACTTTTTTTTTACCAAGCGTTTGTTTTACCGACCTTTTTTTTTACCCAGCGTTTGTTTTACCGACCTTTTTTTACAGAAAATTTGCTTTATTGACCTTTTTTTCTTTTTTTTTTGCCGAGCGTTTTTTTTGTATAGAAATGGCATAGATACAGCCTAGAAGTAGCTAGATCATCGGATTGTTCCTTTCGTTGACAGGATCTTAATATTCAAAGCACCCTTCCGAAATACGGACGGCTTATTGATCAAATCTTAACCAAAATTGGGATGGTTAGCCTCGCTTGACCTGAACTCCTCCAGTTACTGCCCATTACTTTCGTTTTTGCGGTCAACAACTGTTGTATCTATTCCCAGAAGCGTAGAAAACCATATAGTTTCGAAAAAGGTAAATCCCCTATAGTGATAAATCATGGGGTTATTGAAAAATTTACGTAAAAGACGAAGGAAAAGTAAATATAAGGCAGAAATCAAAATTTTGCAGTGGAATAAATGGAGTATCCAATAACAGCGCCACTAATGCGGCTCTTTTTTCTGATCAAATAAAAAAAAACAAGTTTTTTTAACGGAAAGTAAGGACCGACATTAAAACTTAAAAGGAACAGAAATTACTTCGTATATGAAAGGGGCTGCTTCCTCATCAACGCCCCGCTCTTTACGCTATAGTTTTTTACTGTTTTAAAAAGTAGAGTTAAGAGAAAGAGTTAAACTTTAGCGTAAAGAGCGGGGCGTTGATGAGAAAGCAGGCCCTTTCATATACGAAGTAATTTCTGTTCATTTTAAGTTTTAATGTCGCTCCTTACTTTCAGTTGAAAAACTTTTCAATATTTATTTCTTCATTTTTTTTTAATAAACTAGAAAATCCTGCGCTCCCTTCATGGAAATTTTCTTCCCCCATAACAAATTCCTCCAAGGAAAGTTCCCCAACATAGTCCCCTCTTCCCAACCCCTCCCCCAACCAAAAAAATCCCCCTGAAAACGTCTGTACACTTCCAAATAACCATTACTATATGTAAGCACTGGTCAAAGTTTGTAACTTGTAGCCCCTCCCACGGAGACTGTGGGGGAGTAAGTCGTCCCCAAAGACATAGTTATAAGGTTTTTTGACTACGCTGAATAAAATGGCTATCTCAGAATTTTGATCCAGTGACTTTGGGAAAATAATTAGTGTGGGAGGAGGCCTAGGTGCCCTCCAATTTTTTCGATCACTTAAAAAGGGCACTAGAACTTTTCATTTCCATTAGAATGAGCCCTCTCGCAAGATTCTAGGACCATTGGGTCGACAAGATCACCCCTGGGAATAAAAAATAAACAAACAAAAAAACAAACCAACAAATAAAGACGCATCCGTGATCTGCCTTCGGGCAAAAAATACAAAATTCCTCATTTTTGTAGATAGGAGCTTGAAACTTCTACTTCAGGGTTCGCTGATACCCTGAATCTGATGGTGTGATTTTCGTTAAGGGATGGTGTGATTCTATTACTTTTAGGGGTTGTTTCCCCCTATTTTCTAAAATAAGGCATATTTTCTCAGGCTTGTAACTTTTGATGAGTAAGACTAAACTTGATGAAACTTATGTATTTAAAATCAGCATTAAAATGCAATTCTTTTGATGTAGCTATTGGTATTAAAATTCCATTTTCTAGAGGTTTTGGTTACTATTGAGCCGGGTCACTCCTTACTACAGTTCGTTGCCACGAACTGTTTGATATCGATTATGTCTGGTATCTAATTGGCCATGTCGATCCAAAGAAACAACTACCCCGAGGCAAGTAAAACCATAATTTTCGAAAGACTGAAAGAGGGACTAGGATTGGTTTATCCTTTAATTTAAAAAAAATCAAAGTTTAATTCATTAATAAAGGTTTTCTGATTTAAAGTAAGGAGCAACATATAAAAAAAGAAGAAAATATTCCGTATATGAGGGGGGCTGCTCCTTCCTCAAATCTCGCTCTTTACGCAAAAGTCTTAAAGGTCTTTGAAAACACTTCTCATTCCAAATCGACGGCTATTGTGTTTGAGCCGTCATTCTTAAATAATTATGACAAAAAGTCATATTTTAGCGTAAAGATTGAGGGTTGAGGAAAAGGCAGTTCCAACCAAGTAACGAGAACATGTTTTTTCTGCCAAGGGCCGATTCCATTTTTTTATTCATGAATAAGGTTACCAAGCAAAAAAAAAAGCTCGTCCTTCACAAATCAAAAACTTATTAGGGAGCACATTTGATATATACAAACACCACTTTTAATAATGCTATAACATAATTTTTCTTTCAGAAATACAAAATAAAATTTCTTCTTTTCTACGTAATTTTACCCCATCCCAAACTTAATAAACCAACACTATCCTGCCAGCCAATAAAATTCTTAATATAAAATAGAATCCAGTCCCTAGAACAAAATAAACAAAACTGAATATTCACAATCTTGCACTAATCATAACATTCGTACTTTTCATTAATCAGTCTCCGTAACTACTTCAGCAAAAATCCTTTGGTGAATCATAAAATTCCTTCACCAACTTCGAATCGTTCGGAAGGTCATTCCATATTTCAGACCCAATTGGGCAGGCAGAAAACATAGGCCAAGCCATCACACTATTCAGTTTCCTCATTTTTTAGAATTCCTTATATCCTACCCATGTGATCATGTGGTAAGATAAAGTAAGAAACATTCCAGTAGAGTGCCAATTTTAAACCTAAACATGGATGAGCTCCTGTAAGATTAATAACTTCCATAAAAAGACAGAATTTCCCCCCTCCCTTTAATCCCTAGCTCTTTACGCTAAAGTTTGACTTTTTGTCCTTATCCTTCAAAAACGACTGATGAAACACAACGGCCGTTGAATTGGAATAAGAGCCCTTTCTAAAGACCAATAAACTTTAATGTAACGAGCGATAGACTGAGGAGGGGGAGCACCCCTCATTTACGGAATAGTTTTTGTTCATTTTAACTTTGAATGTTGCTCCCACTTTAAGTTGAGAAAAACTTTTTTGTATATTTAATTTTGATAAAGAACTACTATATCCACATGTGAAAGTAAATGAAGTAATTGAAGTCCCTTCAGTGGCTAACCTCGCACCCCTGCACTTCCCAACTTCACAAAAAAAAACAATAAAAAAACACATGACCCAAAGCTTTCAAATATTAAGAACTTTCAAAATGGTTTAGCTTTCACTTAGGGTAGGGTATACCACCCACAAAATACTGCTTACAGGGCAAAAGTTCAACACAAAAATCAAAGATAGAAAGCGTTTTACAAAATCCTTAAATGTTAAATTCTAATATATTTGGATCTGAGCAAACCCAAAATGATGAGTCATAACTAGCTTCGAACTCTATTGCGAAATCCAAACTAATCGGTGGTATGTTTAGTTTGATTGTCACAATAGTATTTAAGCTAGGTCCATTAAACGCAGAGCAGAAATAGAAAAGAAACTAAGCGGTCTTTGATTCATAAGTGGTATCAGCAGGGATTGGAAGCGTAAAGAATAATAAATTCTACCAGAATAGCGAAAGTTTATAAACTAAAATTATTCCGTCATTGACACACTTAGTGCTGATCAAAAGGTGTCTATCATAAGTTTGTTTCGGTTTAGCAGAGTTGATGAAAATAATATACTCACATAATAGCTCAAGATGTATGATAAGGTTATAGAAGAATCAAGCATTGTTTTGGGGGTCATTTAGGGGAGGGGGGTTACACTCAAGACCCGTCCTTGGTAATACCTGTGGCTCAAGTAATTGCTAACACTGTTAAGGAGAATATATAATAACAAAGTGCTTGAACGATCAACTGTATTGAAATAAGGAAATGGCCTACCTTCGTCAGAATTGTCGGGACAGTCTGAGGTACCATCTTGAACAAGTTCTATATCAATGCATAAGTCACCGGTCTTGCACCTGAACTCTTTCAGTAGATCACACTCCAGTAGATCTGAAAGTGAAGAATGATCTGTGCATTAGCAGGCAGTACGGTACATTTGGCCAGCATTAGCCTGGCTTTACAAACTAAAATGTTATTATAGCCACTTTCTCATCTTGACCTTTTTTCAAACCGTTCGTGGTAACGAGTTGTCAGAAAAGAGCGACTCGTGCTAATAGTACCAAAAACTCTAAGAGCAGGATTTTTTTGTAACAATGTTTCAAATAGTTTGAGTGACTCCCATTGACATTTACTAAAACCCTAAAAAAGTAACTTTGATAATAATTAATACATTAAGAAAATTGAATTTTTTGATAATTCTAAATATACAATATATTATCCACCATAAGTTATGAGCCTGGAAAAAACTTACCCCAATTTGAAAAAGTGGCAAGACACTCCCAAAAGGGCAAATGATCTTGATGTGAATTGCACGTTCAAATTCAATGCATCAGAAAAACCTATTGCAGAGGTTTCAAGTCCCTACATAAACGCAATTTTTTTCCGAGGGAAAATATATTTTTTCGATTGCATTAGTATGCTTACCGGCGTAAAAGGGGGAGAAGTAAGCAAATCTTAATTGTCTACTGAAAAGATTTGCTTGAAGAGCTCCATGACAGGAAACCATAGAAATTAAGACCTTATAATCTATTTTTTACATTTCGAACCCTACTCCTAATAAGTGTCTGGAGGTTGCACTTTTTCAGTAATGATTATCATTCACGAAACCTTGTCACGCGAACGTTAACTTTGGATATAAGAAATGATGGTGGAAGAGGGAGTATTAGCCATCTATTACATCTAGGAGATCCTTGCTACTGATTCTAAGTATGTGAAATCTATTGATTTTGAAGTTATTCATGAAGAGCTATCAGTACATCAAAATTTGCATAACTTTAGAAATAAGAACTGAAATCACCCAAGAAGGGATATTGTTTTGACTGGAATTTTCCAATGAAATTCAATATGCATGAAAATCTTAGATCAACTGTCATCAAAATATTAAATTTATTTTCTTACGTTTCCAGAGAAGGATGGTCGCACTTGTGACCATCCATACTCCTTAGTCCCAGATTATTAAAAGAGGGTTCATTCGAATCAGCCTTTAAAGATATAGTGTCTTTTTTAAATAACAAAACAGATGACATCAGAGAACTTTTACACTCTATCACTTGAGCCCATCAAACCGTAATTTTGCCGCAAATAAGACCAAAATATTATTAACATGAAAATCCTGAGAAGTTGGCCTGTTGATAGGGCAGGCCTATTTATACAGCCTTCCTGTCCCAAAGGCTGTACTGGCATGCATTATTTTTTCCCCTATATTAAACGACGCCAGGTACTTAAAGCATCTGATATGCTGCTATCCATTTGCCTCGTTCCGAAACCTCGAGGTTTTAGAGGTCTGTTGAACGTTCTTTTGAAGGAGTCAACAAAGGGATTTGCAGGAATAATATCCCCAGGAAGATCGTTCCAGATAGAAGTACAACACCGGATGAAGGTCTTCCTCAAGTACTCGCTTCTTGGCGTGTCCTCCTTTAGATAATTGGAACGCACTGTGTGACTTTACGTTTGCCTTATTGGTTGGACTATTAGGGGGGGGGGGAATGCAAAAGAGCTAATGCGAGAGTATATACTGTTTGTCATTGCTTGAGTATATACTGACCGCACTTGAGTTTTATAGGAATTCTAAAATGTGTACAAAAAGTTATCAGTATTATGGCCAATAAAAGGCTACTGAGATCTATGCAAATTAATACTTTTTCTGCTGGATACTTGCGAAATTCTTTCTCCTAAGAGAGCATCCACTCTTTCCTGGAGAAGGGAGAGGTTTTGTGTTTTAATTAAAGCGTCATTTACTATCAATTTAGAGATAGTGGAAAATACAACTAGTAGGTTAATTTGAGCTAGTTTCGTAGATATATTAGCGAAATTTGCAAAGCAATGATTTTTGTTCATTATAAGTTTCAACTTCTCTCTTTATTTCTGTAAAACAATTCCTGTTTAAATCAAACAGTTAGTGGTAACGAACTGTAGTAAGGAGCGACCTGGCTCAATAGTAACCGAAACTCTAAAAAATGGAATTTTGATACCAATAGTTACATAAAAAAAATCGCATTTTAATGCTTATTTTAAATATATAACTTTCATCAAGATTAGTCTTACTTATCAAAAGTTACGAGCCTGAGAAAATTTGCCTCATTTTAGAAAATAGGGGAAAACACCCCCTGAAAGTCATACAATCTTAACAAAAATCACACCATCAGATTCAGCGTATCAGAGAACCTTATTGTAGAAGTTTCGAGCTCATATCTACAAAGATGTGGAATTTCGCATTTTTTGCCAGAAGACAAATCACGGATGCGTGTTTATTTTGTTTTTTTGTTTGTTTGTTTTTTTTTTTCCAGGGGTGATCATATCGACCCAGTGGTCCTAGAATGTCGCGAGAGGGCTCATTCTAACGGAAATTAGAAGTTCTAGTGCCCTTTTTATGTGACCAAAAAAATTGGAGGTCACCTAGGCCCCCTCCAACGCTCATTTTCCCCAAAGCCACCGAATCAATATTTTGAGATAGCCATTTTATTCACAATAGTCGAGAAACCCAATAACTATGTCTTTGGGGACGACTTACTCCCCTGCAGTCCCCGTGTGAGGGGTTGCAAGTTACAAACTTTGACTGTGTTTACATATAGTAATGGTTACTGGGAAGTGTAAAGACGTTTTCAGGGGGATTTTTTGGTTTGTGAGGGAGAGTCGAGGTGGGGGGATTACGTGGGAGGATCTTTCCATGGAAAAATTTTTCAATTGGGAAGAGACTTTCAATGAAGGGGGCGCAGGATTTTTTAGCATTATTAAAAAAAATAATGAAAACATAAATATGAAAAGTTTTTTTTCTACTGAAAGCGAGGAGCAGCATCAAAACTTAAAACGAGCAGAAATTATTACGCATATGAGGGGTTTACCTCCTCGTAATACCTCGCTCTTTACGCTAAAGTATTTATAGTAATTTCAACTATTTATTCTACGGCTTTTGTGATTCAAGGGTCATTCTTAAGGAATTTGGACAGAATTTAAGCTTTAGTGTAAAGAGCGAGGTATCGACGAGGGGTGAACCCTTCATATACGCAATAAAAACATACGAATATAGAAGTTCATTGCGTAAGTTAATTCGTATATTACGTATATTTTTTACTAATGAAAATGTTTGTAAAAAATAAAGTTCTAGTTGCCTTTTTAAGTAATCAAAAAATTGGAGGGCAACTAGGCTTCCTCCCTCGCTCCTTTTTTCTCAAAACTTCCGATTAAAACTATGAGAAAGCCATTTAGCCAAAAAAAATTAAATGCAAATTTCGTTTTAATTATTTATGTGCGGAGAACCAAGATCAAAATATGCATTAATTAAAAAACGTCCAGAAATTAAATAAAAAACAAGTTTTTTTAAATGAAAGTAAGGAGCGACATTAAAACTTAAAACGAACAGAAATTACTCCGTATATGAAAGGGGCATTCCCTCCTCAACGCCCCGCTCTTTACGCTAATGTTTTTTACTGTTTTAAGAAGTAGAGTTAAAAGAAAGAGTCAAACTTTAGCATAAAGAGGGTTGAGGAGGGAAAGCCCCTTTCATATACGGAGTAATTTCTGTTCGTTTTGAGTTTTAATGTCGCTCCTTACTTTCATTTAAAAAAACTTGTTTTTTTGAAACAATTTGAAAAAACTTAAAATTGAAAAAACTTAAATTGCAAACGGAAATGTAGCCTAGATTGAAATGAAAAAGTGAAATGTAAAGTAAAAAGTGAAATAATAATTATATTAATAAAAGTAAAAAACTTTTTTTTTTACCTTTCATTGCATATTTGCTATTTTTTCCTCATAGAGATGATTATATCGAACAAATTTGTCCTAGGGTGTCAGAGGAAGGCTCATTTGAACGAAAACTGAATATTCTAGAGGACTTTTTAAGTCGCAAAAAGAGTGTGCCACAGCAAAGTGGCATTTTCTGCCTTTTATTCGCGAATGATCTCTGTTCGTTTGATATAGCTGTTTACTTTCATTTGAAAAATGCTGCTTTTTTCTTCATATAATTCTCACTGGAGTCCTGATCAGGGCAGAATTAGCTTACAATTTCTGTACGAAGGCGATCTGAGAAGTAAGATCAAGAGTCATCAGATTTACTTGTTGTTTTTTGTAAAAAAAAAAGAGTGTAAAATCCTTGACTTTGAAAATTAAGATAACTAATTAAAACCAAAATAACAGCCAATAAGAGAAGAAGGTCGCTCTACAGAAGTTTAGATAACAAAGAAGTAATAACAAAATGAAGAAGCTAGGTTTCCTTACTCCCTAAGAAAAACTACATCAAAATACTGCATTTTGCTTACGTCGTAAGGCAAACTGCCTAGTATTTGCTAAAAAAAAGAATATAATAAGTATTATACTGCCTATTAGCCTATAATAAAAACAAACAGGGTCAATTTGGCTTACCTCCTAAGAAGGGCCATATTCAGGGGGAGAGAGGGTTCCAGTTTGACACACATCCCCCCCCCAAAAAAAAAAAATTCTACGACTCATGCAAACATAGAAAAAATGAATCTAACAATTTTTTTTGCATTAAAATTATAGCAGTTCATATAACTGGCTTTCCTATAAAGTGAATATACCACTCACTGCCTTCTTTTATGCTCTTTACGAATAAAATAATCGCTTCTACCTTAAATTGATATTTAAGTACTTTTTGAGCTCTTAAAAATGACGAATTTTCAAAAATTATGACAGTTCACATAACTGACTTACCAATAAAGCGAACATACCACTTGATGCCTTTTTATATGATCTTTACGAATATAATAATTGCTTCTACCAAAAGTTCAGATTTAAGCACTTTTATGTTTTCTCAGCGTCATCTTTTCCATCGTTTTTGAAAAAATAATGCTACATTTTCTCATTGCTAAAATTATTTATGATAAGGTTGGTTTAGGTTAGGTTGGGTTAAAAAGTGCTTTGATTTGAATTTAAGGTAGAAGCAATTTCTATATTCGTAAAGAGCAAAAAAAAAGGCATCAAGTGATATGTTCACCTTATTGGCAAGCCAGTTATATCAACTGCTATAATTTTTCCGCATTGTATAGTTTTTTTTTGTAAAAATCCCTCCTGAACAAAAATAAATTCTCCCCCCGAACAAAAGCCCTGTATGCGGCCCAGTTTCTAAGACAAATTGCCTAGTATTCAATAAAATAAATAGGCTATACATGCTTACCTCCTATGACAAACTGCCTGGTGTTTACTAAAAGAAGAATACAGAAAGTTCTAGTTAAGTATCCAAAAGCCACTTTGGCGACTTTTAATCCCATTTTGTATTCCTTACTTATGGCACAGATTCACTGACTTTTCTATCACAATCTAAAATTTCATTCCTTGCAAATTTAACGGAAACATCTTTCCATTTCCTCACAACCCGAGAAGACGTAACACTGACAATTCAGTAAAATGAAGCAACCTACGCTGTAACTATCGTCGGCTGCCGGGTAGACTTTTGGGTAGGGTATGTGACGTGATGCGAAAGTTATAACTTGTTTAATTGGCAGGTGTAACCTTAGATACTTCCACAGGTATGTCCATCACATTCTTTCGTCAGGTAGGTATAGTATTAGCGCTGAGATTTTTAAAGATTCTAAGATGCTTCCTAGTGAAAGTGAATTGGCTAGTTTTCTGTTTAAATCCTGAGCTATCCCTGGATGTTTAGTTGCTTGTAATACTCTCTTAAATAAAATACTATGAGTGCTAAATCTTACAATAAAATAGGCACGTGCACCCAATACCTTCATTTTGGTATTTTCATTGAAAAAACGGTACTTGTGTCTTAAAGCCACCACACTCAAGTTCTAGTCTTAATACCGGACAATATTAGTTTGTGCTCGGTGGGAAACTATATTGTAGCTATTGTTCCATTAAATATTTAGTTGATATTTTGGTTAGTTAGGGTAGGGTAGTTTAGGTCGTATTTGAAATAATGCACTCTATCCGTAATTCCATAATTCTTTGTTGTAGTTTCTATAATTTTATTACTAAACTATTACATTTACATCATATTTTGGTATATTTCATTATGATTAACCTAACTTCAATTCTTAAGTGCGGTGGTTATAAGACACAAGTACCGAAGAACCTTTTTCGGGGCATTTTATTGAAAATAGAAAAACAATAAAATTGAACCTCCACCGCCGGATTTTGAAAAGTACACTTTGCTACCCCTTACATTTCCGTGAATCGACACCCCTGGCTAAGATAATAAAATTTTTAGGGTAATTTCTACAAGGCCATATTCAAGGGAAAGGTCAGGGAGTTTGAATTCCCCCCCCCCCACGAAAGTTTTGTCTGACTTGTAAAGTCGAAATAAAATACATACAAACAAATTTTTGATGCGTTTTAAAGGTTTTGTACCCCCTCCCCCCGAAAAAATATCCCCTCTCGAAAAAATACTGATACGGCCCTAAATGTCTATAGTTTCAAAGTTGTCTTATAATTTACCACCTTTTTTAATCCTTCCCATCCAAAACACATTCCTGAGTGTTGCTTCAGAATTTTTTCTGCCTGAATTTGACAGCAATTCTTAATTATCTGTTACTATGTACATCCAGCTCAACTTAATTTTATGCCTCTGGTTTCTAAAAAATTAAATTTAAGAAGGATGTTCTAAAAAAATTGTTCCAAAAAAAAATAAAGAGCCATATTAAAACCTAGGACAAGCAAAAAAAAATAGATAAAGTAATTCAGATTTGAAACGAACAGAATTTTTCTATCATTTAATAAATGAAACCCTATACAAACAAAAATTAAAGTGAATAATCACATGAAACATAAAGGAAACATACACTGCTATAGATGAATAAATGAATCCTAAAAGAAGCATAGATTAAAATGAATATTTAAATTGTACTTAGAACGTACAGAAATTACCATAAACAGGATTGGGCAAATATTTCAACAAAGACCTTCGCCAAGTCGTCCCCGGTGCTCAAGAAAAAAAAAATAACAACAACAACCAAATCTAGCCATTCGAAGTAAATTTGGCAAGAGAAGAAAAGAAGAGCTCTGGTGAAATAAATAAAAAAATCACTGTTCTAAGCACACAGTGTCTTAATAACATTCAAACCATTCAGAGAGCTTGAGACAAAGGGTGGATTTGAGAATAACCCTCTTATTTACATTAATTTAAAAATGTTTTCCAAGAAAAAAGTTTTTCAAAGAAAAATAAAGAGCTCCATTAAATCAAAAACGAGCAGGAATAAAGTCAATTAATCTTCCAAGCGTAAAACGACCACAAATGACCATCAGTAAATAACAGAAACATAAAAGGACCAGAAATCTCAATAAATAACCGAGTCAAACTCAAAACGTCCAAAAATTAACATGACTAGAGCTGATGACCCCCATGACTTCTCAAGACCAGATCCGAATTTGCACTTTACTGAAAAAAAAAACAAGCAAACAATTGACCGTGGATGGTCAATTTAGTATACATATACTGATATTTATTCCTTTGAGCTTTGATTATTTTCTCATTTATTAAATTGAAAAAGTGAAAACGTTTAAAATGTAAGTTGAATGTTTTAAATGTTAAACATTTAAAACGATTAACAAAAACAAGTTTTTTTAACTGCAAGTAAGGAGCGATATTAAAACTTAAAACGTACAGATATTATTCCGTATATGAAAGGGGTCGTCCCCTCTTCAACACCTCGCTCTTTACGCTAAAGTTTGACTCTTTGTCACAGCTCTACTTTTTTAAACAGTAAAAAAACTTTAGTGTAAAGAGCGAGGTGCTGAGGAGGGGACAACCCCTTTCATATCCGGAATAATTTTTTGTTTGTTTTAAGTTTTAATATCGCTCCTTAATTGCAGTTAAAAAAAAACTTTTTTTTTTTAATTTCTGAACGTTTCTGAATGAATGCATGTTTTGATTTTGGCTCACCGCATTTGAATAAGTAAAACAAAATTTGCATATTATTTTTTTTTTGCTAAATCGAATTCTCTCGTTTTGATCGGACGATTTTGATAAAAAAAAGGGGCGGGGGAGGAGGCCTAGTTGCCCTCCTATTTTTGGTTACTTAAAACGCAACTGGATTTTTCTACGAACGTTTTTGTTAGTAATAAACATACGTACCATACAAATTAAGTTACTTAGCGAACTTCTATTATTGTGTATTTTTATTACGTATATAAGGGGGTTCACCCCCTCATCAATACCTCTCTCTTTACACTAAAGCTTGAATTTTGTGACAAATCTTTAAGAATGACGCCTGAATCACAAAGGCCGTAGAATAAATAGTCGAAACTACTAAAAATACTTTAGCGTAAAGAGCAAGGTACTCTGGAGGAAACGAACCCCCTTATATACATAATATTTTATGTTCGTTTTAAGTTTTAATGCTGCTCATTACTTCCTGTTGAAAAAAATTATTTATTTTCTCATTTTTTTAAAATAATTCTAGAAAATCCTGGAAATTCTCTTCCCTTATGATAAATTCCTCCAAGGTAAAATCCTCCCACTTAGCCCCTCCCCCCGAGCCACCCCCACCCCAACGCAAAAAAGACCCCATGAGAACGTCTGTACACTTCATAATAACCATTGCTTTATGTAAATAATGTTCAAAGTTTGTAGCTTGCACCCCCTCCCCTTGGGACTGTGGGGGATCAAGTCGTCCCCAAAGACATAGTTATTCGGTTTTTTACTAAGTTGAACGAAATGGCTATCTCAAAATTTTTGTCCGGTGACTTTGGGGAAAAAGTGTGCGTGGGAGGGGGCCGAGGTGCCCTCTAATTTTTGGTCACTTAAAAATGGCACTAGGTCTTTTAATTTCCTTAGAATGAGCCCTCTTGCGAAATTATTTGAAATTCTAGCGAAAATTCTAGGACCAGTGGGTCGATACGATTACCCCTGGGAAAAAAAAACAAACAAAGAAACACGCATCCGTGATCTGTCTTCTGACAAAAAACACAAAATTCCACATTTTTCTAGATTTTCATTTTTCATGAATCTTCTACAATAGGGTTCTCTCGCTGAATCTGATGGTGTGATTTTCGTTAAGACTCTATGACTTTTAGGGGGTGTTTCCCCCTATTTTCTAAAATAAGGCAAATTTTCTCAGGCTCGTAACTTTTGGTGGGTAAGACTAAACTTGATGAATATTATATATTTAAGATCAGCATTAAAATGCGATTCTTTTGATGGAACTATTAGCATAAAAATTCCATTTTTAGAATTTCGGTTATTATTGTGCCGGGTCGCTCGTTACTACAGTTCGTTACCACTAACTGTTTGATAAGATTGGCCTAGACTTACAGTGCATGTAGAAACAAGTGAACCCCAATGAAGACAAAAGCTGTTTGTCTTCACTGTAGTTGGAGAAAAACTGTTGCATCGATTCTCGACGTCCAAAACCTGACCAAATTAGTTTTGTCTCAGATCAGATAGCAGCTTACTTTGCATGTAAACTGGGCAAAACAAACCTACTATTGCAAACTACAGCTAACAACTCGCCGCAGCACGAAGCCGCCTGAGGCCAACACAGCTACGCACGCTCCTCCTCCATACGAATCTACTCAAAGCACCCCTCTTTACACCCTTCCCAAGAACTCGCTTATTAAACAAAATTTTTTTAGTGCTTTTAAAAATTCTTATGTTTCCAATTGCAAATTTTCTAAAAAAAATTCAAAAAAGCCAAACTTCACAGTAAAAGGTTAGGAGCTAAGGAGAAGACAGCCCCCTTTATATAAAGAAAAATCTGTTCAAATATGTTTCAAATCTGTTCCTTACTTTCGTTTGAAAAGCTCTTTTTTATTTAATTTCTTATTGTTTTCCAAATCATACCCAGGCCTAACCAAGATATAATTTGAGGTAACAGTACCTTCATTACCTGATTAATTCCTTTTAGAATGTGTTTTGATTAGAACCGTCCTATGTCTAAATTTGCAATATCAATTTTGGATAAAATTTGAATATACTATAAAAATTGGTGGTGAATAGTAATTTCGGTAAAAAGCCCTTGTTAATATTACTACTAAAGAATTTTGGTTGGATGGAAAGCAATATTATTGCTTGTATGAAAGGAAATTCTGTGAGACTTTTGATCTTCTACATACCTGAAGCCATCACAACCTCTATAAGAGGATTTTCTTATCGATAAATACATTACATACATTTCTTTAAATACATTAAAGTATTTGATACAAATGGAAAAAGAAAATAACACCATTTAAAATTGCTGAAAACTAGGTTACTAGCAGTATCTGCCTTCCCAAAGAAGTTTCCTGGCGGAGCTGATGATGACCTGCCTTTCTTTTCCCACCTCTGTGCTGGTAGATATGGGAACGTAACATTTTAGCTGTATAGAGAAACCATTTAATTCATCCGTACTCCCGCCCTACCTCTTTCATCAATTAACCGAAACCTCTTGAAGAGTAAGCAGTTTGTCCAATGTTCTTTTTAGGAGTCTACCCTACCCGTAATCTAAAAAATTACTCACCCCCTCTCATTATAGCTAATACGCAATGACAATTACCAAACGTAGCCTAATTTCATTACAAATATAGCGAATCAACTTAGTTGAATCCAGTACTGCCACCGTGTGGCATTACTTCTTTTGCAACTGGGAAGCCTAAAATATAATTATTGATACTTTTAAATCAATTAGCTTCTCAGAAATTTAAATTGATTGCAAATTCGTCCTTTTTGGGATAAAGTCGCAGTTTGGTGCCCTAAAATGGCAGAAAACAAGACTTTCCCCTGACCTAATGTTTATGGTCACTTGAAAAAGAGCTTTAAATTTACGTTTGGATGAGCTCCCTCCCAATTATCTTGGACCTTCGATTTGATACAATCATCCCTGGGAAAAGAAACAAAACAAATACACATGCATCAAGGATGTTTCTTCTGAAAAAAAAAGTGAAATTCCATACTTTGAAGATTGGAGCTTGAAACCTCTATGGTGATCTCTGATATGATGTATCTAATAAAGGGATGTTCAATAAGATCACTTGCTTTTTTGGGGGTGCTTCCCATTTTTTTTCAAAAATCAGGCAAAATTTATCAGTTAGAACAAAGGAGGTAAATTTGACAGCTGGGTAGTAAGTTTAAATTTTGTTTTTCTTTCGCAATTCTGTTTTTTTAATGTTGAATATATAAGGGATTTTAAGTTCTAGGGGGGAATTGTCCTTTTTTGAAAGAGGTGCATTTTACAAGGCCGTTATAAAATCAAAACGTGGTATCCATGCAGGCAGGATTAATTTTGAGCATCTTTACTCCTTCTGTAAACTATCCTTCTGTAGGCGTAGAAAATTGCATAAAGACAAATCTACATCTGCTATAGTTTACGGAAGTAATAAATCTTTCTGTAATTTTGGTTTGAGTCTGATTCTCTTTTAAGATTAAATGCATAATAATTAAATAAATTATTGATGAAATAAATTGATCCCTTTACCAGGATTCCTTGTCGTTTAAAATTTACTATATTTTGTTCCGTTTTGCATGCAATTTAATTGCTCTTTTTATTGGAGGTTTTTTTCCTAATAGTATTTTAAAAATAAAGTTACTTTTACTAAAAGATTTCATGAAATATATTCCCTGTCACCCAACCACTACTGATGTTTTTGCGTTTGCCCCACCCCTCCTGGGAAATTTTCTTCCTGAGCCCTTGGGGAAGGGGACAGCAAATAATGAAAAATAAAGCTATTTAATAATCTGAATAAGAAGGGCCTATAAATTATAGAAGATTTTGTAATTTTGGTGAACTGGACCGTAGTTTCACTCACCCCCCCCCCCCCCGTGTTTATCCCTGCTAAAAACTTTATTAGCCTTCTAAAATACTAAAAATTGAGATTAATAGATTAAAAAAGGTACTTGTCTATTAAATAAAAAACACTCGAGAAGTTAAGTATGGCTAATGAAAAAAAACAAACAACAAAACAAAATGTGATGAAAACAGAATACTTTATTAGCAAAATTGTGAAAACCACAACGTGGAAATATGCTCCATGAACGCTATGTTACACTTCCAAAAATGTTGCTTCTCGTAAGAGTACAAAGTCATAGTGCGTCCATTGACGCAGTGTTTCGTTTTGGGCAAGAACCCCTTATCCTGGAAAAATATAATTCGTGTTCTTCGATCCTTGGCAACTCCCAAATCTTAATTTGAACATCCATGGTGAGACGCTATATTCTATCACTAGTCAAAGCAAACTAACCTGTGTCCTCAAGAATCGCGCTAATAAGGAACTAAAATGAACTAGGTCAAGAATCGTCTTAATAATGAACTTGTCTTTGAGACGGACAATCGACACTGGAGCTCCTAACCAATTTAATAATTCACAAATGACCTTCACAATTTCGCTAATAAAGTATTAGATTTTCATCATAATTTATTGTCACCAAACTTCACTTCTCGAGTGTGATTTGTATAATAGACATGTACCTAAAAAAAATAATACTAAACAATGATCACCCCCCCCCCTTCAAAAAAAAGAGTGAATCATCCTATCTGAAACCATGTCTGCATCATAAAAAAACAAGAGTCAATTCATTCTTATCGGTTTATCGATTCTTTTAGTCATTCAACATACTAAAAAGTGACAGTGATAGTAAAAATAATACTTCCATGGTTATAAGTCGGTTATTAGGTAACGGACAATTATTTTTCGCCACAACGCAAAGACCTTGACTGGAGTACCGTTATTTATACCGACTGGACCGGTGCCCATTTAAATGAATTCTGATGACAAAATGCAAGGATGTTAAATATGAGATATTAAACATGTTATACCGACCTTGTTTATGTGGTGGGTATTCAAAAAAAAAGGCTTCCGTCAGCCTTGCTGAAGTGTATGAGAAATAATTTGTTTATTAAACAGATTATGTTTCATTGCCAGCAAAATATTAGTCAAAAAGCCTCTTGCGCTATGTCTTTTTTTCTCGCTTCCCTAGAGTGGCAGCTGAAGCCCAAGGAAAAATTTATTTTTAGGCATATTTTAGCTACTTAATTCTTCAAAGAACCAAGGACAGTGGAAATGGTGTCAAAACTTTTTATTGGTTAAATGGAAACTCTCATAATCCAATATCTAAAAAATGGCAAATCTTGAGAAAAAATCTATTTTTACTCGATTTTGCATATAAATTATATAAAATACATGCAATTGTGGGCTTTTTGGTAGTAGTGGGTGCGGAATTGAAACAAAGCAAACGTGGGGGAAAATCAGCCAAAAATTATATTAAAAATTATATTAAAAATATGCGGAAGCAAACAATTTGAGAATGTACAGCTTTTTTAAAGGTATAGTTGTCTTTGATAAGGAATATATTAGTAAGATAAGGAGATTTATTCAAAGTAATCAGTCACAATTAATTAAACATACAGCTAATATGCAGTACTCATCTCCAAAAATGCTCTTAGACCTGTAAATAAGGGGAAGACATACGAGTCATAAATCAGAGAAAAGAAAAAAAAATGTATATATATATATATATATATATATATATATATATATATATATATATATATATATATATATATATATATATATATATATATATATATATATATATATATATACTACTACTACTACTACTAATAACTCACTGCAGCACCAAGCCGCCTGAGGCCAACACAGCCACGCACGCTCCTCCTCCAACCTAATCTATTTAAAGCCTCCCTCTTTACACCCTCCCAGGAAGTTCCCATATCCTTTAAATTTTTATTTATGACATCCTCCCAACCCAGACAAGGACGACCTGCTTTCCGTGTAGCCCTAGACGGTTGGCCAAAAAGGACAATCTTCGGTAATCTGTCATCCTTCATCCGTAGAACGTGGCATAGCAATCTCAACCTTTCTTTCATTATAGCCCCAGAAAGTGGGATTGAACCACACTTTTCGTACAACCTACTGTTTGAAATACGGTCAATCAGCCGGGTACCCAGAACAATCCGTAGGCAATTTCTCTGGAAAACATCTAGTAAATTTCCATCTGCTTTTCGGAGTGCCCATGCTTCAGAGCCATATTTGACCACTGTCATCACTGTAGCTTCCAATATTCTAATCTTGCTTTGTAGACTCATCTTTCTATTCTTCCAAACTTTTTTTAACTGTGAAAAAACACCCTGAGCTTTAGCTATCCTACTTTTAACATCTTCACTGCTCCCACCATCTTTACTAATAATACTACCAAGGCAACTGAAGCTCCCAACCTGATCAATCTTTTCGTTACCTAATGTCACCTGTTCATCTTCACTTATTCCTAGCCTTAGTGACTTAGTCTTCTTAACATTAATTTTCAAGCCTATTTTAGCACCCTGAACTTGTAAAACCTCTAAAAATTCATTCATTTTGCTCACACTTTCATCTAATATGCTTAAATCATCAGCATAATCTAAGTCCAGGAGCGTGCCTTTCCTGTGCTCCTTAAGACGAAGTCCATCAAAATGATCCATATAAAGGGGGATAGAACACAACCCTGCTTAACTCCTGATTTAATACAAAACCAGTTGCTAACCTCATTTCCTACCTTAACCGCAGCAGTATTATTCTCCTACATAGCGCAAATCACTTTAATGTATTTTTCTGGTATACCATGTAACGATAAGACCTTTGTTAACGCTGTTCTATCAACAGAATCGAAAGCTTGCTCATAATCGATAAGACTAAGGACCAAAGATATATATATATATATATATATATATATATATATATATATATATATATATATATATATATATATATATATCTATATATATAAAAATAAGTTGTCTGTCTGTGGATGGATGGATGGATGTGTCAGGTGACGTCACCTGAAAAAACTGGATTAGGTGACGTCAAAACTGAAAAAACTAAAAAAAGGCAAAAACTACAAAAAAAACTAAAAACTAATAAAAAAAATAAAAAAGCTAAAAAACTAAAAAAACTATAAAGGTAAAAACCAATAAAAAACTAAAAAAAAAACTGAAAAAACTAAAAAAAGGCAAAAACTACAAAAAAAACTAAAAACTAATAAAAAAAGTAAAAAAGCTAAAAAACTAAAAAAACTAAAAAAACTAAAAAAAGGTAAAAAACTAAAAAAAATAAAAAATAAAAAAAAACTAAAAAAAAGGAAAAAACTGAAAAATAAGCTAAAATAAAGGTAAAAACCAATAAAAAACTAAAAAAAAAAGGAAAAAACTAATAAATGACGACACTCAAAGAGAAAGCGACCAGGACAAAAGGAATGTTCGATTAGCAATCAACAAAGCACCGGGACACAGGGAGTATAAATGACGACCAGGACATAAGTAAAAAAAAAAAAACTATCTATATATATAAAAATAAGTTGTCTGTGGATCTGTGGATCGTGGATCAGGTGACGTCACCTGAAAAAACTGGATCAGGTGACGTCAAAACTGAAAAAACTAAAAAAAGGCAAAAACTACAAAAAAAACTAAAAACTAATAAAAAAAATAAAAAAGCTAAAAAACTAAAAAAACTAAAAAAAGGCAAAAACTACAAAAAAAACTAAAAACTAATAAAAAAGCTAAAAAACTAAAAAAACTAAAAAAAAGGCAAAAACTACAAAAAAACTAAAAACTAATAAAAAAAATAAAAAAGCTAAAAAACTAAAAAAACTAAAAAAACTAAAAAAAGGTAAAAAACTAAAAAAACTAAAAACTAAAAAAAAACTAAAAAAGGTAAAAACTAAAAGAACTAAAAAAGAAAAAAATAAATGACGACACTCAAAGAGAAAGCGACCAGGACAAAAGGAATGTTCGATTAGCAATCAACAAAGCACCGGGACACAGGGAGTATAAATGACGACCAGGACACAAGTAAAAAAAAAAATTAACAAAACTAAAAAGAAGGTAAAAACTACAAAAAAACTAAAAAGAAAAAAAAACTAAAAACTAATAAAAAAACTAAAAAATCTAAAAATCTAAATAAACTAAAAAAGAAAAAAAAAGGAAAAAAATAAAGGAGAAAAACAAAACTAAAAAACGAATGTATATACAGACCGGTACACCGGGATACAAATGACGACCGGGACACAGGGAATATAAATAACGACCGGGACACAGGGACACAACTACAACGGGGACACCGGGGGAAACAGGGGGATATAAATGACGACCGGGACAAAAAAAACTAAAAAGAAATAAAAACTAAAAACTAATAAAAAAAACTAAAAAATCTAAAAATCTAAATAAGCTAAAAAAGAAAAAAAAAGGAAAAAAATAAAGGAGAAAAACAAAACTAAAAAACGAATGTATATACAGACCGGGACACCGGGATACAAATGATGACCGGGACCCGGGACACAGGGAATATAAATGACGACCGGGACACAGGGACACAACTACAACGGGGACACCGGGGGAAACAGGGGGATGTAAATGACGACCGGGACACCGGGACAGGGAATGGTCGATTAGCAATCACCATCAACAAAGCTCACCTGACAATCTATTTATATGCAAAGACAATGGGACAGCAAAGAATGTTGTATATTCGCAAGTTTTACGTAGTTAAAACCATATATATATATATATATCTATATTCACAGGTGGGACATAGGGACACAACTACAATGGCGCGTAACTATTATGGCGCGTAACGACTTACGCGCGCGGGGGGGCTTGGGGGGGGCGCGAAGCGCCCCCACCAACTAGGTGTTGGGGTGGCGCGAAGCGCCACCCCAACAGCTAGTATATATATAAAGTATTCTATCATGGTTATAGCTATAGCTGCAACCTAGTAAAAAGCGAAGCATGACCCATTGTATCCAGAAGGTTAAAGACACATTTTTTAAACAACTCTAGAGAGAAAGAATCAAACAGTTCGTGGTAACGAACTGTAGTAAGTAGCGACCCGGCTCAATAGCAAACAAAACTCTAAAAAACGGAACTTCGATGCTAAAATATATATCAAAAGAATCAGATTTTTATGCTGATTTTAAATATGTAAGTGTTATCAAATTTAGTCTTTGTCATCAAAAGTTACGAGCCTGAGAAATTTGCCTTATTTTGGAAAATAGGCGGAAACACCCCCTAAAAGTCATAGGATCTTAACGAAAATCATACCATCGCATTCAGCGTATCAGAGAACCCTATAGAAAAACTTTCAAGGTCCAATCTACAAAAATTTGAAATTTCGTATTTTTTGCCAGAAGACAGATCACGGGTGCGTGTTTATTTATTTTTTTTTTTCCCCAGGGGCCATCGTATCGACCAAGTGGTCCTATAGTGTTGCAAGAGGGCTCATTCTAACGGAAATGAAAAGTTCTAGGGATCTTATAGTAAAGTCTAAGACCTTATACAGGAGAATTGCAGTTCCCTACCTTGAACAACAACAAAATTATATTTTTGCATTCGAAGCTACTAGTACTTTACTGAAAACTGAACTTGCTTGATTTTTTTTTTTTTTACAAAAGAGAACTAGAATTTTCCTTATTAATTTCATTTCGGGTGTAAGATTATTCAGAGCTTCACAAATTAAGTCTTTTAGTTTCTATACATGTTGCATAAACTGCGAAAGGCACGTGCGCGGAACCCTTGTGCATTTTGACTAATATTTTACGGGCAATAGGACCTAATCTGCTTAATAAACAAATATTACTGCAACTACTAACAACTCACCGTAAGAATAAGCTGCCTGAGATCAACACAGCTGCCTACGCTCCTCTTCTACCAAATCTATTAAAAGTTTCACTTTTTACCCTCCCCATGTAATTTCTGTTTCCTTCAAATTCTTTTCAATGAACTCTTTCCACCCCGTACGGGGACGATCCGCTACTTGCTCAACCCAAGAATGACGGCTAACAAAGTCAATCTTTTGCAATCTATCATCCTTCATCTGCATATCTTGCTACTTTTAAAATTATTATAATTTGTCCGTTTACAGCTTGCGTTCTCGTTTTGTCTGGGGAGGTAGTTTTTTCTTTCTGGTTTGTTTGAAAGCATTTACTCATTAGTAACAAGATTGGATTTTCAAACATTTGCACCGCTTTACCAAACCCCGGAATTTGACAAATTATTTGCGAATACATACTTTCAAAGTACCAAGGACATCAAAATAAGAACAGTTTTTTCCTTTTGGCCCCTTCTAAAATTTATTAAATGCCTGAAAACCTCGCTTTTCTTAGAATTTTCTTTTGGCCATTTCAAAATTATGAAGTTTTTAAGGCAGCAACTCATTTTCGTCAGTGTTGTCACATTGAACCGTGAAGCTAAATTAACAAAACTGATTATTGAAATTCGAAAATCCTTTTCCTCTGCAATGAATATCAAGAGAAAATTTCAGATATATATATATATATATATATATATATATATATATATATATATATATATATATATATATATATATATATATATATATATATATATATATATATAACAAAATTTTAGAATAGTTTCAAAGGTTCTATGAGGCTGCAGGATTTGTTTTTTAATAATTTTTTGACAAAAGACTTATTTGATGATCAAACTGTGTTGAAATGAGCATAATAATTACGCTAATTCAATTGCCTACGGATTGTTTTGGGTATCCGGCTGACTGATCGTATTTCAAAACAGTAGGCTGTATAAAAAGTGGGATTCAATCCCGTTTCCTAGGGCTATTAATAATGGAATAAAGTTTTTCTGAGGGAAGTAAAGAGCAAAGTTGAAACTTAAACGAACAAAAATTATTGCTTCACAGACTATCTAACATATGTCGATAAAACTAGTACAAATAAGCCAACAATCATATTTTCCTATTTTTATAGGATTACAGAAAACTAGCTCTTTACTGAAAATAATGAAAAACTTGCCTTTTTCCAGTTAAATGACCAAAAAAGGTAGTTTTCAAAACCTAGGCAAGAGCAAAAAACAAAGGGGACAAGGACTTCCCTTCCCCTCAATTACCACCGGTAAAACTAGCACACAGGCTTCATCGCAGAGTGAATTTTGAAGGTTGAATTCAAAACTGTTGGTCATTCAAGCCAAAGTTTTAGTAGATTTTTAGTTGAAAAGTTTATACTTTTAGTTAATTTGTTTTCACAGTAATCTTTTACTTTTAAGATGAGTAGGCGATTTATGAAACTTTCTAAGAAGATCTGCAGGGAGAGTATATGTGAGAGGCTCTTATAAACCTCCAGTTAAGGGCTTTGGACCATAACTATTACAACGATAACGTTTTATACTTCCAAGGTTTTCCGCTTAAGAAGTGAATGGTAGAATTGTGAATGGTAGAATTGATAAAAACACATAGATATGATCAAAAGTTTTTAAACAATCCATTCAACATCATTCTAAAAAGTTCTAGTATTTCTCTAGCCCCAGCTTTTCGACTTGAGACATGACACCAAAAGTGCCGTTTTTAGTGCCATTTGAAACTTGCATATGGTGGAATTTATTGGAAGAACGTAGATATTAGCAATATTTTATATATGCGCTATCACAAATCTGTCTAAGATGTTCCGGTAGCCCGCTAGCCCCAACCCTCGAGAAAAGGTTTAAAAGTGCCTTTTTCCGTGCCATATGGTACTTGTAGATGGCGGAATTCATATAAACCAAGTACATATGTGAAATAGCTTTTGAATGAGCTCTTAATCATTTATCTATAATGTTCTAGCAACCCGCTAGGCCTGGAAAAAACAAGAAAAAACGACCGTTTTAACATTTTTTAACTTTTAGTTACTATGAACTGTGGTTTGCTCTTTACTAGATTGCAGCTGATGTTTCAACCATGACAAAGAATTAATTGCAAATTCTCCCCAGAAACTAGTTAACATTGAAATCTGTGAAATCCAATAGATGGTAGAATATGTAAAACCTAGAAAATATAAGCAATAGCTTTTAATTGAGACTTTAAACATCTATCTACGAGGGTGTGGTAGCCTACTAATGTTTCAGTAGCTTACTGATGAGCAGACGATTTATGAAAGTTACTAAAGGGGCTGGGAGGGGGAGTCTACCTGAGAGGTTCTTGTAAACCTCAAGTTAAGGGTTCTGGAACATAATTATTATAATAGTACCCGTTTTGTACTTCAGAGCTTTCCCGCTTAAAAAGCAGCACCATAAGTATTATTTTTCAGTGCTATATCGTACTTACGAATGGCAGAATTGATAAAAAAATAAAGTACGTAGATATGAGCAATAGCCTTCAAATGAGACATTAAACATAACTCTTATAAGTTCTGCTAGCCCAATAGCCCCAGCTTTTCCACTTGAGACATGGCACCAAAAGCAAATTTAGTGTTATTTGGAAATTGCAAATGGTGGAATTTATAGGAAGAACCTATATATGAGCAATATCTTTTATATGAGCTATAAAAAATATGTCTATGATGTTCTCGTAGCCTGCTAGTGCCACCACTTAAGAAATGGCACAACAAGTGTCATTTTAGAGCCATATGGTACTTGCAGATGGCGGGATTTTTAAAAATTACGTAGATACGAGAAATAACTTTTGAATGAGCCATTAAGCATCTCTCTATGATGTTCTGTGTAATCCACTAATTAAGATAATATATACTTTTATGCCTAAGTTTTTATGGTAATTTTAACTGTATACTGAAAGTTACTGATATCACAGCTCGTGTAAGACTATGAAGAGTGCTATATATCTGTTTTCTGTTGTTAGTCTTTCTGTTGTTTCTTGTTTTTTATACTTGGCTTTTTTGTTTTCAGTAAAACGCTAGTTTTAGCACTGGATATATGTTAGATATGCTGTGAAGTGAAAATTTTTGTTCGTTTCAAATTTCAACTTCGCTCTTTACTGCTAGTGCCACAACTTGAGAGATGGCACAACAAGTGTCATTTTAGTATCATATGGCACTTGCAGATGGCGGGATTTATATAAATCACGTATATATGAGAAATAACTTTTGAATGAGCCATTAAGCATCTCTCTATGATGTTCTTGTACCCCTCTAGGTATAGAAAAAAAGAAGAAAAAAAAAACAAAAAAAAAAACGGAGACAGATCAGTGCTACCAATGCAAAAAAGTGATTTTCAAGGAGGGAGACTCTAATTTCCCTGTAGAAGGTTTTCGACCATGCTGATTCCAAAGGTATACTTTTCATTTTAATCTGACACAATTTTCAAGGGGTTTCAGGCTTTTTTTTCGAAATCACTTTTCTTTGCACGAATTTCTTTTCGCAATAAACTTCTACTTTTAAGAAAAACCGAAATAATAGCTACCATTCCTCGATCAGTGTCAGATTGAATTTTTTTTTCACTCGGTAATTTTTTTTCAAAAGGCGTTTTTTAACTTTTGGTTACTATGGGCTTTCGTTCTTTAATAGTTGTAGCTACCGCTGCAACCATGATGAGATCCTCCATAGTCCCCGGGGTAGGGCTGTACGTGGTAGCTGTGTATCGGTATCGCGCGTATCGGTTTCGGGCGTATTGGTATCGCGTGTATCGAATCGGGCATATGAGTATCGGGTGTTTTTTTTTTCAATCATAATTTTGAGCCTTTTATCATGGTTGCAGCAGTAGCTGCAACCGAGTAAAGAACAAACCACAGCCCATAGTAACCAGAAGTTGAAAAGAACATGTTGAAAAGAAAAGTTTGACTCTTTGTCACAGCTCTGTTGTTTATAACAATACTAGCTGTTGGGGTGGCGCTTCGCCCACCTCATGAGCCCTTGAGCTTTGTTATACCTCATGAGCCCTTGACCTTTGTTATTAGTTATACCTCATGATTCTAATGATTGCCCTTGAGCTTTGTTGATGGTGATTGGTAGTCGAACATTACATGTGTCCCCGTCGTCATTTATGTATCCATTTTTTTTTAGTTTTTTCTTTTTAGTTTTTTTTTGTAGTTTTTGCCTGGCCAAGGTTCGAACCTGCAACCTCTCGGACCTAGAACCTGGAACATAACGCGCTACCAACTTAGCTACTTCGGGCTTGAATACATTCGTTTTTGAATTGGTATATGATTAAATAATTCATAATTCAGACGTCATATGCGGACAGACAGACAGACAGACATAACACACATACAACTTATTTTTATGTTTTTCTCCTTTATTTTTCAGTTTTTTCCTTTTTTCCTTTTTTTTTCTTTTTTAGTTTTTTATTAGTTTTTTTTTTAGTTTTTTTTGTAGTGTTTACCTTTTTTTAGTTTTTCTAGTTTTTTTTTAGTTTTTTCTTTTTAGTTTTTTTTTGTAGTTTTTACCTAGCCAAGGTTCGAACCAGCAACCTCTCGGACCTATAACCTGGAACATAACGCGTTACCAACTCAGCTACTTCGGGCTTGAATACATTCGTTTTTGAATTGGTATATGATGAAATAATTCATAATTCAGACGTCATATGCGGACAGACAGACAGACAGACATAACACACATACAACTTATTTTTATATACATATATATATATATATATATATATATATATATATATATATATATATATATATATATATATATATATATATATATATATATATATATATATACATATATATATAGATAAAACTTTAGCATAAAGAGCGAGGCGTTGAAGACAAGAGCCCGGCCTTGTGACAAAGAATAAAACTTTAGCGTGAGCAGTGGGGAGTTGAGGAGGGGACAGTCCCTTTCATATACGGAATAATTTCTGATCGTTTTAAGTTCTAATATCGCTCCTTATTTTCAGTTTTAAAGACTTGTTTTTTTTTATTTAACACTAGGTGAGACCAAGATGTTACCTGATAAATCAGTCCATTATCTTTGTATGCTGTTTAATGACTTTTCACTAATTAAGATAATATATATTTTTATGCCTAAGTTTTCATGGTAATTTTAATTGTATACTGAAAGTTACTGATATCACAGCTCGTGTAAGACTATGAAAAGTGTTATAAATTTGTTTTCTGTTGTGAGTCTTTCTGTAGTTTCTTGTTTTTTATACTTGGTTTTTGCGTTTTCAGTAAAACGCTAGTTTTAGCACTGGATATATGTTAGATATGCTGTGAAGTAAAAATATTTTTTCATTCCAAATTTCAACTTCGCTCTTTAATTCCCAAAGAGAAGTTTTGTTTTTTAAGCTAATAGCTGTAGAAAAGCAATACTTTGTATATAACACGAGTCTTTCGAAGCTGAACCATTCTTGGTCTTCGGTACTATCACGCTAATTTTTCAAAGAATTTGACGTGTTCTGTATTATTTGTGTTTCGTTGTATTTTTTCTTTTTTCTCTTCTGTTTTCTTTTGTTTATGTTTCGTCTTTCTTTTTTATGACGGGTTTTCAAAATTTTTTTTTATATTTTTCATCATCATTTCTAACGAGATGTTTAAATGAAAAAAAAAAACATGTTTTTTCTTTTAAATTGAAAGCAAGGAGCAAAATTAAATCCGAAAACGAACAAAATTTTTTATGTATATGAGGGGGTCTCCCTCTCCTCAATACCTCGCTCTTTACGTTAATTTTTTTTGTTCCACTTATTTAAGAATGACACCTGAATCACAAAGGTCGTTTAATTAGAATGATTAGCTCTTTTAAAGGTTCTAAAACAAAAACTTTAGCGTAAAGAGCGAGCTATTAAGGAGAGGGGGATCCCCTCTTATCCTTAATAATTTTTGTTCGTTTTAAATTTTAATGATGCTCTTACCTTCAGGTGAAACACTTGTTTTTTATTTAATTTCTCATCGTTTTTTAAATAATGATGGGAAACCCGGCACCCCCTCAATGGAAAATTCTCCGTCCCTACGAAAAATTTCTCCATGGAAAGATCATCCCACGTACCCCCCCCCCCCCTCCACCTGAAAAAACACTAAAAAACGTCTGTATACTTCCCAGAAACGAATTCTATGCATAAACATTGGACGAAGTTCATAGCTTGTAGCCTTTCCTCCGGGCAAGAGGGGGGGTCAAGTATCCTCAAAGATATAATTTTTAGACTTTTCTGTTATGCTAAAAAAATGGCAATCTAAAAATTTTGATCTGGTAACTTTGGGGGAAAATGAGCGTGGGAGGGGGGCTAGATGCCCTTCAATATTTTTGGTAACTTAAAAAGGACATTAGAACTTTTGATTTCCGATCCAATGAGACCTCTCCCGATCTTCTACGATCACTGGATCGATACCATCACCCATGGGAAAATAACAAACAAACAAATAAACACGCATCCGTGATCTTTCTTCGGGCCGAAAATGCAGATTTCCGCATTTTTGTCCGTAGGAGCTTTAAACCTCTACAGTAGGGTTCTCTGGTATGCTGACCCTGATGGTGTCATTTTAGTAAGATTACTTGATGTTTTGGGGGTATTTCCCCCTTTTTCAAAAATTGGGCAAATTTTCTCAGGCTTGTAACTTTTGATGGGCAAGATTAAATTTGATGAATTTTACATATTTCGAATAAGCATCAAATGTCGATTCTTGTGATGTATATATTGTTATCAAGACTCTATTTGAGGTTTGGTTACTATGAGCCGCATCGCTCCTTACTTACAGTTTGTTACCCCAAACTGTTTGATAATAATTAATACGAAATGATTAATAATTTTGCAGATGCAAAAGTAAGAAAAGTCGCATTTAATAAATGGAAAATTTTGTTAATAGTTGAAAATTTATGTTAAATTTGGTCTGAAAATTTTTGGGAGACAGCGAGGGAATCCTTATCAAGATTTTGCCCCTGGAGCAAGAGGGGCCAAACCCCCCCTTCACGGGCAAAACCAAGTACTTCCAAGGCCGTACAATAACAACCCTCAGTCAACCCGATTTTAATTCGAATTTTGGAAGTTTAAAATAGAACTGACCGAAATCGAAACCTTGTTTCAAAGGAAAATAGCTGAAGTGAAGGAAAGTTGTTGATGATTAAAAAGAAAAAAGATAAGCCTGGGAAATAATTTGATCTACATCTGATCTACTTTGATCTACTTTGGCAGACTACAAGAGCAGGATGTTAAACTTTTTGTTGGAAGGACGAAGCTTAGAAGTATATTTTAATTGATAGCTAGGCAATATTGTATTGTTGATCTTTAATAATTATCTGGTAAATGTCTACTCTGCAACAAGGTCAAATGATTTCTGTCCTTCAGCAGCATTTTTTTTTTTCAGCTTGTAACTGGTTCTTCCTGTAAGCAAATAAATTCTTAAATGCTGGCTGATAGCGAATGAAAAATAATATTTACAAGTTCATTACACTTGTTGACCTTTTCGGTCTTGGTAAATTTACGAGGTTGTTTATGCCCCGTTAAGGTATTGATTCCTGTTCAATTGAACGTTTATAAAGCAGAATTAAGAAATAGATGGTAATCTCGGTAAATGCGCCACTCCGGTTGGCTTAAAATTAGCATAACTATTTGCTGTTTTTTTTCGCAAGATTTGCACCACGATCTATAGCTCAATAGCATGTCATCGTCTACCGCACTGGTTATAGGTTCGTCCATTGTGATTTCAATGTCTTATTCAAGGCTACATAAAATACATACAACATAAAAGTTTTTTATAGAAGACTAACCTAATACCCACGTTGTGTTTACAACTATCTAATAGTTACCCCCCCCCCCGACCCACAAAAAACATAATAGTCAAAGCATCTGAGAAGCTGATTTTCCAGGTAAAACTGCAAGGTCTATTTCGTGGGAGGTCAAATTTAATTTATATTGATTTAAACTTACTCCAATGATAGACATACTGTAAAAGATATTTGCTTGAATTTTCTAGGTAATTAAATACATAAAAAAATAGTTTTTTCCACTGAAAGTAAGCAGAAACGTTAAAACTTAAAACGAACAGAAGTTGTCACGCATATGAGGCCCCTTCGTCAATACCTCGCTCTTTACGTTGAAGTTCGTATTTTGTTCCAAGTCTTTAAGAAAGACCCCTGAATCAAAAAAGCCATTTAATTTGAATAAATAGCTCTTTTGAAAGTACTAAAAAAAAACTAAAGTACTAAAAGAGTGATGTATTGACGAGGGGGCGAACCCCCTCATATACATAATAGTTTCTGTTCGTTTTAAGTTTTAATGTTGCTGCTTACTTTCGGCGGAAAAAACCTGTTTTTTTTCTCTAATTTCTAATCGTTTTTTCAATAATGCTGGGATACCCGGCGCCCCCTTCATGGAAAATTCTCTTCTCCCATGAAAATTTCCGCCATGGAAAGATCCTCCCAGGTAACCCACTCCCCCGACCATCCCCACAAGTAGCCCTCCCCCTGAAAACGTCTCCATACTTCCCAATAACCAATACTATACGTAAACAATGAGCGAAGTTTATAACTTGCAGCCCTTACCCCGGGAACTGTGGGAGATCAATTTATCCACAAAGACATAAATATTAGATTTTTTGACTATGCTGTGCAAAATGGTCATCTCAATAATTTGATCAAGTGACATTAAAAAAATGAGTGTGGGAGAGGGTTCAGGTGCCCACCAATTTTTTGATCACTCAAAAAGAGCACTAGAACTTTTAATTTCCGTTCGAATGAGCCCTCTTGCATAATTCTAGGATAATTGGCTCGATACTATCACCTCTGGGGAAAAAAAACAAATAAACACGTATCCGTGATCTTTCTTATGCCGAAAAATACAGATAGGATAAGATAGGAGATGGAAACCTCTACAGTAGGGCTCTCTGATACGCTGAATCAGATGGTGTGATTTTCATTAAGATTCTATGACTTTTGGAGGTGTTCCCTCAAATCTGTGAACGGACAATTTTGAGAAAAAGGGACGGGGTAGGGGGCCAAGTTGCCCTCCATTCTTTTGGTTACCTAAAAAGGGTACTAGAACTTTTAATTTTATTTACGACCGTTTTTATTAATAATAAATATACTTACGAATCAACTTACGTACCGTACTTTCATATCCGTATATTTTTATTACGTACATCAGGGTGTTAGCCCCCCTCGTCAATACCTTGTTCTTTGCGCTAAAGTTTGAATTGTGTTCCAATTCTTTAAGAATTACCCCTGAATCACAAAGGGTTTAATTAGAATAAATAGCCCTTATGAAAGTACAAAAAAACTTTAGCATAAAGAGGGAGGTATTGACAAGGGGACGAACCCTCTTATACACGTAATAATTTCTGTTCGTTTTAAGTTTTAATGTTGCTCCTTACTTTCAATTCAAAAAACTTATTTTTTTAAAGTTCATAGCTTCTGGCCATTTCCCGGGGACTGTGGGGGATCAAGTCGTCCTCAAAGAAATAGTTATTAGATTTTTCGACTATGCTGAACAAAATGACTGTCTTAGAAATATGATCAGGTGACTTTAGGAAAAAAATAAGCGTGGGAGGGGGCCTAGATAGGCTCAAATTTTTTGGTTAACTTAAAAAGAGCACTAGAACTTACAATTTATGTTTAAATGAGCCTTATCACGATATTTTAGGACCACTGGGTCGATACAATCAACTGGGGAAATGTGTTCTTTCTTCTGACAAAAAAAAATAAATATAAAATGCCACATTTTTGAAGACATGAGCTTCAAACCTGTAGGGTTCTCTGATACGCTGAGTCTGATGGTGAGACTTTCATTAAGATTCTATGACTTTTCGGGGATGTTTCTCCCCTTTTTTTGAAAATAAGGCAAATTTTCTCAGGCCCGTAACTTTTGATAGGTAAAATTGATGAAACTTACATATTTGAAATCAGCATAAGAATCCGATTCTTTTGATGCATCTATTAGTATCAAAATTCCGTTTTTTAGAGTTTCAGTTACTGTTGAGCCAGGTCGATCCTTACATACAGTTTGTTACACGAACTGTTTGATTTTATTTATTATTACGTATATGGGGGGGGGTTTCCCTGGTCAAAGTTTGTAACTTGCAGCCCCTCCCATGGGAATTGTGGGGGAGTAAGTCGTCCCCAAAGAAATAGCTACTAGGTTTTTCGACTATTTTGAATAAAATGGCTATCTCGGAATTTTGATCCGGTGACTTTGGGAAAAAGATGAGTGTGGGAGGGGGCCTAGGTGCCCTCCAATTTTTTGGTCACTTAAAAGGGCTCTAGACCTTTTCATTTTCTTTAGAATGAACCCTCTCACGACATTCTAGGACAACTGGGTCGATGCGATTATTCCTGGGAATAAACAAAAAACAAAAATGAAACAAATAAACACGCACCCGTGATCTGTCTTGTGGCAAAAAATTCAAAATTCCACATTTTTGTAGATAAAACCTTGAAACTTCTACAGTAGGGTTTTGTGATACGCTGAATCTGATGGTGTGATTTTCGTTAAGATTATATGACTCTTAAGGGGTGTTTCCTCCTATTTTCTAAAATAAGGCAAATTTTCTCAGTATCGTAGCTTTTGATGGGTAAGTCTAAACTTAATGAAACTTATATATTTAAAATTATCATTAAAATGCAATTCTTTTCATGTAGCTATTGTTACAAAAATTCCGTTACCACGAACTGTTTAATTTAGAGGTGTTATTCGTTTCCGCTTTTAAAAGTTTTAAAACAAGGGAACCTGATCTTGAACTGATGGATTTTAGGAAGTATTAAATAAAAAAAAGCAAGCTTTTTCAACTGAAAGTAAGGAGCGACATTAAAACTTAAAACGAACAGTAATTACTCCGAATATGAAAGAGGTTGTTCCCTCCTAAACGCCCCGTTATTTACGCTAAGTTTGACTCTTTCTCTCAACTCTACTTTTTAAAACAATAAAAAAAACTTTAGCGTAAAGAGTGGGGCGTTTAGGAGGGAACAGCCCCTTTCATATACGGAGTAATATCTTTTCGTTTTAAGTCTTAATGTTGCTCCTTACTTTCAGTTGAAAAAAACTTGTTTTTTTTTAATTTAATTTCTGAACGTTTTTGAATTAATATATGTTTTATTTGGGCTCTCCGCACCTGAAAATAATTAAAACGAAATTCGCATATTAATTTTTTTTTGTGGCTAAATGGCTTATTTATAGTCTGGTCGGACGGTTTTGAGAAAAAAAGGATGGGGTAAGAAGCATATTTGCCCTTCAATTTTTCAGTTACTTAAAATGGCAACTAAAACTTTTAATTTTTTTTACGAATGTTTTTATTAGTAATGAATAAACGTAAATTACGAATTGACTTACGTAACGAGCTTCTATTTTCGTATATTTTTATTACGTATATGAGAGGGTTCACCCCCTCGTCAATACCTCGCTCTTAAGCTAAAGCTTAAATTTTATCCCAATTCTTTAAGAATGACCCCTGAATCACAAAGGTTGTAGAATAAACATTGAATTACAAAAAATACTTTAGCGTAAAGAGCGAGGTATTTAGGAGGTGTTTAGGAGAGCGAGGATCCTGCACCCTCTTCGTGGAATTTCTCTTCCCCCGTGATAAATTCTCCATGGAAAGATCATCCCACTCCCCTGACCCCCTCCCACCAACCACAAAAATCCACCGTCTGAAAACGTCTGCACACTTTCCAATAACCATTTGTATATGTAAATAATGGTCAAAGCTTTTGACTTGCAGCCCCTCCCCCGGGGACTGTAGGGGAGTAAGTCAGCCCCAAAGACCTAGCTATTAGGTTTTTCGACTATTTTGAACAAAATGGCTCTCTCAAAATTTTGATCCGGTGACTTTTCGGAAAAATGAGCGTGAGAGGGGGCCTAGGTGCCCTCCAATTTTTTTGGTCACTTAAGAAGGGCACTAGAATGAGCCCTTTTGCAAATTCCAGGACCATTGGGTGGATACAATTACCCCTGGAAAAAAAACAAATAAACACGCACCCGTGATCGGTCTTCCGGCAAAAAAAAAAAATACAAATTCCACATTTTTGTAGATAGATACTTCTACAGTAGGGTTCTCTGATATACTGAATGTGATGGTGTGATTTTCGTTAAGATACTATGACGTTTAAAGGGTTTTTCTCCCTATTTTCCAAAATAAGGCAAATTTTCTCAGGCTCGTGACTTATTATGCGTAAGACTTTTGATGCGTAAATTTGATGAAACTTATATATTTAAAATCAGCATTAAAATGCGATTCTTTTGATGTAGCTATTGGTATAAAAATTCCATTTTTTAGAGTTTTGGTTACTATTGAGCCGGGTCACTTCTTACTACAGTTCGCTACCACGAACTGTTTGATCGCTACCATAAACTGTTTGAAAAGCATCTTAAATATCAAACTGACATGAGCAAATGAGGTGAAACACGAAGCACTAGCATTTTTCAATTTTGCCATTAACTAGGCTCATTTTTTTAGCTAATAATAAGGTTTCAAAGGCTGTATACTCGGAAAAATATTAATGTGGAACATATTATGAAGTGCAATGGACCCCATATTTTACTCCTTTTACTTACGTTAAAAACAAGCATGAATTAATTTAAAAATAATTATCTGTTAAAGAAAAGAGCAAATTTTACACTTAAAACAAGCAACAGTTTAAAGCTACTTAATAAATTATAGTTTTTTCTAAATTATTGGGAGGGGGCAACTGACTCCTTTACCCTCACCACCCTCAGCAACGCCACTGCTGCTCTTATCTCATTGTTATATATTTTTTTGAATTAGAAAATTTTTTGCTGCTCTGTTTTTGTTTTTCGATTCACTCCATCTTTTCGTGGTTTTGTAGACAAACTTTAAATCAAATAAATAAATAAATAATAAAATTTGCTGCAATATATTCTTTTAGAGTGTTTATGCTACAATTGTTACTGACAATGTTAATTAAGTTAACATGAATTTGTGCAAGACTGAAATCCCGAGGCTAGAATTATTTGATGAAGAACTAGTGAAAGGCACACACACCTTACATTAGCAAAGACCTTGCCGTATTCAATTTGACTAGATGAATTTCGTCAAGAATAATTAACAAGCTATGGTCAAGGTTTGAAAAAGAGTGGAATCTATTTACTCTCTACTTTTCTTTTGAATAATTTGCGTGTATCTCTCTTTTGGAAAGTACTGGAAGTGTTGAGAACGTTGGCTTTGTAAATTAACACTGTCACTGGGTAAAATTCTGGTTGATTGACTTTTGGCTATCTTGGAAAGGGGTTAGGTTAGGAAAATGAAACTTTCAAGGATGGGTCTAAAGGCTAAATTATGTCCCGGGAACGTATTTTGAAGTACCCACCTCCACTCCTTCTCCGTCTAGAGGGCCCTGAAATTTTCCTGCATGACAGGTCTATACCTATTGAAATTTTGACACAACAACATTTTACCTTAATCTTCACCAGTTGCATTTTCTCTGCCTTTACTTCTGGAAATGCAATTCCTGTTATTTGAGTAGAATTCTGAGCCATATCAATGTTTTTTTTTCAAAATTTTGGAAATGTATTTGCATATCTTTAAAACCTTATAAATTGGGATTGAGAAAAGTTGTGAAGCTTAAAACAATTTTGTTGTACATCATTCAAGCAGAAGATCTATTTTGCAAGGTTTCACTTTTAAGATCTATTTTGCAAGGTTTCACTTATACACATATTTTAAAGATTATCAAAAGTGAGGGCCCTCGGGAGGGAGAAGGAGTGGAGATGTGTACTTCAAAATACCTTTCCGGGATATACTTTAGCCTTTAGACTCATCCCTGAAAGTTTCATTTTCCTAACCTAACCCCTTTCTGAGAGAGCCAAAAGTCAATCAACTAGAATTTTACCCTGTCATTGTTAAAATACCAGGGAGGATGGAAATGGATTTTGATTAAGTATTTGAATTCGTATAGTGGAAACTTACATAACCATATATATCATAAACAAATAGGAAGTAACTGGGAATTTAAATTTAATGGAAAGACCTCCTGATGCGAAATGAAACGTGGATGGAAAATGAACAAAAATTAAGCAAAAATAGGTGGCACCAAAAAGATTGTTAGCGTTTGAATTTTTACGGATAAAAAATCCGGCGCCAAGAAGCTGAAGAGGGTGTAACTTTCCTTTCAAGGTGTAGTTTTCTTTGGGAATCAAAACATTGTTAGCGTTCGTATTTTTATGGACGAAAATTTCAGTGCCAAAAAGCTGAAGAAGGTGTAACTTTCCTTTGAAGGTGAAGTTTTCTTTGGGAATCAAAACATTGTTAGTGTTCGTATTTTTACGACCGAAAATTTCAGCGCCAAAAAGCAGAAGAAGGTGTAACTTTCCTTTGAAGGTGAAGTTTTATTTGGGAATTAAAACATTGTTAGAGTTCGAATTTTTAAGGACGAAAAATTCCCGCCAAAAGCTGAAGAAGGTGTAATTTTCCTTTCAAGGTGTAGTTTTCTTTGGGAATCAAAACATTGTTAGCGTTCGAATTTTTCACGGACGAAAATCTCACACCAAAAAGCTGAAGAAGGTGTAACTTTCCTTTGAAGGTGAAGTTTTATTTGGGAATCAAAACATTGTTAGAGTTCGAATTTTTAAGGACGAAAAATTCCCCGCCAAAGGCTGAATAAGGTGTAACTTTCCTTTCAAGGTGTAGTTTTCTTTGGGACTCAAAACATTGTTAGCGTTCGAATTTTTCACGGACGAAAATCTCACACCAAAAAGCAGAAGAAGGTGTAACTTTCCTTTGAAGGTGAAGTTTTATTTGGGAATCAAAACATTGTTAGAGTTCGAATTTTTAAGGACGAAAAATTCCCCGCCAAAAGCTGAAGAAGGTGTAATTTTCCTTTCAAGGTGTAGTTTTCTTTGGGAATCAAAACATTGTTAGCGTTCGAATTTTTCACGGACGAAAATTTCACACCAAAAAGCTGAAGAAGGTGTAACTTTCCTTTCAAGGTGTAGTTTTCTTTGGTAATCAAAAACATTGTTAGCGTTCGAATTTTTCACGGACGAAAATTTCAGCGTCAAAAAGCTGAAGAAGGTGAAACTTTCCTTTGAAGGTGAAGTTTCTTTGGGAATCAAAATATTGTTAGCGTTCGAATTTTTACGGACGAAAAATTCGGCGCCAAGAAGCTGAAGAGGGTGTAACTTCCGTTTCAAGGTGTAGTTTTCTTTGGGAATCAAAAAATTGTTTGAGTTCGTATTTTTAAAGACAAAACTTTCAGCACCAAAAAGCTGAAGAAGGTGTAACTTTCCTTTGAAGGTGAAGTTTTCTTTGGGAATCAAAACATTGTTAGTGTTCGAATTTTTACGGACGGAAAATTCCGCGCGAAAAAGCTGAATAAGGTGTAACTTTCCTTTGAAGGTGAAGCTTTCTTTGGGAATCAAAACATTGTTAGCGTTCGAATTTTTACGAACGAAAAGTTCAGCGCCAAAAAGCTGAAGAAGGTGTAACTTTCCTTTCAAGGTGTAGTTATCTTTGGGAATCAAAAGATTGTTAGCGTTTGAATTTTACGGACGAAAAATTTCGTTCATATTTTTACGGAGGAAAAGTTCCGCGCGAAAAAGCTGAAGAAGGTGTAACTTTCCTTTGAAGGTGAAGTTTTCTTTGGGAATCAAAACATTGCTAGCGTTCGAGTTTTTACGGACGGAAATTTCAGTGCCAAAAAGCTGAAGGAGGTGTAACTTTCCTTTGAAGGTGAAGTTTTCTTTGGGAATCAAAATATTGTTAGCGTTCGAATTTTTACGGACGAAAAATTCGGCGCCAAGAAGCTAAAGAGGGTGTAACTTCCGTTTCAAGGTGTAGTTTTCTTTGGGAATCGAAAAATTGTTAGCGTTCGTATTTTTAAAGACGAAAATTTCAGCGCCAAAAAGCTGAAGGAGGTGTAACTTTCCTTTGAAGGTGAAGTTTTCCTTGGGAATCAAAACATTGTTAGCGTTCGAATTTTTACGGACGAAAAGTTCCGCACGAAAAAGCTGAAGAAGGTGTAACTTTCCTTTGAAGGTGAAGTTTTCTTTGGGAATCAAAACATTGTTAGCGTTCGAATTTTTACGGACGAAAAGTTCCGCGCCAAAAAGCTGAAGAAGGTGTAACTTTCCTTTCAAGGTGTAGTTATCTTTGGGAATCAAAAGATTGTTAGCGTTTGAATTTTACGGACGAAAAATTTCGTTCGTATTTTTACGGAGGAAAAGTTCCGCGCGAAAAAGCTGAAGAAGGTGTAACTTTCCTTTGAAGGTGAAGTTTTCTTTGGGAATCAAAATATTTTTAACGTTCGAATTTTTACGGACGAAAAATTCGGCGCCAAGAAGCTGAAGAGGGTGTAACTTCCGTTTCAAGGTGTAGTTTTCTTTGGGAATCAAAAGACTGTTAGCGTTTGAATTTTACGGACGAAAAGTTTCGTTCGTATTTTTACGGAGGAAAAGTTCCGCGCGAAAAAGCTGAAGAAGGTGTAACTTTCCTTTGAAGGTGAAGTTTTCTTTGGGAATCAAAATATTTTTAGCGTTCGAATTTTTACAGACGAAAAATTCGGCGCCAAGAAGCTGAAGAGGGTATAACTTCCGTTTCAAGGTGTAGTTTTCTTTGGGAATCAAAAAATTGTTAGCGTTTGAATTTTACGGACGAAAAATTCAGCGCCAAAAAGTTGAAGAAGCTGCGACTTTCTTTTGAAGGTGTAGTTTTCTTTGGGAATCAAAAAATTGTTAGCGTTCGTATTTTTACGGAGGAAAATTTCAGCGCCAAAAGCTGAAGAAGGTGTGACTTTCCTTTGAATGGGGAAGTTTTCTTTGGGAATCAAAACATTGCTAGCGTTCGAATTTTTACGGACGAAAAATTCTGCGCCAAAAAGCTGAAGAAGGTGTAACACATTTACACATATTTAACATATTATAAAATACACATATTTTAAAGATTATCAAAGGTGAGGGCCCTCAGGAGGGAGAAGGAGTGGAGATGTGTACTTCAAAATACCTTTCCGGGATATACTTTAGCCATTAGACTCATCCCTGAAAGTTTCATTTTCCTAACCTAACCCCTTTCTGAGAGAGCCAAAAGTCAATCAACTAGAATTTTACCCTGTCATTGTTAAAATACCAGGGAGAATGGAAATGGATTTTGATTAAGTATTTGAATTCGTATAGTGGAAACTTACATAACCATATATATCATAAACAAATAGGAAGTAACTGGGAATTTAAATTTAATGGAAAGACCTCCTGATGCGAAAAGAAACGTGGATGGAAAATGAACAAAAATTAAGCAAAAATAGGTGGCACCAAAAAGATTGTTAGCGTTTGAATTTTGACGGATAAAAAATCCGGCGCCAAGAAGCTGAAGAGGGTGTAACTTTCCTTTCAAGGTGTAGTTTTCTTTGGGAATCAAAACATTGTTAGCGTTCGTATTTTTATGGACGAAAATTTCAGTGCCAAAAAGCTGAAGAAGGTGTAACTTTCCTTTAAAGGTGAAGTTTTCTTTGGGAACCAAAACATTGTTAGCGTTCGTATTTTTACGACCGAAAATTTCAGCGCCAAAAAGCAGAAGAAGGTGTAACTTTCCTTTGAAGGTGAAGTTTTATTTGGGAATCAAAACATTGTTAGAGTTCGAATTTTTAAGGACGAAAAATTCCCCGCCAAAAGCTGAAGAAGGTGTAATTTTCCTTTCAAGGTGTAGTTTTCTTTGGGAATCAAAACATTGTTAGCGTTCGAATTTTTCACGGACGAAAATCTCACACCAAAAAGCTGAAGAAGGTGTAACTTTCCTTTCAAGGTGTAGTTTTCTTTGGTAATCAAAAACATTGTTAGCGTTCGAATTTTTCACGGACGAAAATTTCAGCGTCAAAAAGCTGAAGAAGGTGAAACTTTCCTTTGAAGGTGAAGTTTCTTTGGGAATCGGTGATATATTTGAGCTAAAAAAAACTATTGCACTAAATAAATAGGGGAAAAAATCACCTATCTTATTGCACAAACTTTGAACCTGCGTTCTAAACATTATGTGTCGAAGTGGCACAGAATACACTAAACGAGAAAAGACAATTGAATGACAGAATAATTGATCAGCTACTTTTCCTGTAATCAGCTTAAGAAAAAGACAACCGTGTACTGAGACCTGTGAAAAGAATTCCATAGAACAATCCTTCCAACATTTTTGTCTTTACAGCTTTTAAATTGGTTTTGCCACCTAGAAAGGGAAATAAATTGGCACTAAATTAAGAAATGGCAGTCGCAGACATGGTAGTTCCTTAGTGACAAATGTTTGAAATTTTTTTTCTCCTGAAAAACATAATTTTTTTTATTCCTTCTGTAGATGTCCCTGAAATAAACAAATGCAATGACGTTGCCTTTTAAACTGAACAAAAGCTTAAGTAGGTTGTTTTGTTTTGTTAATTTAAGCTAACTTACTAGCGTTGACTTAGTAAAAAGGTTGAACTTTCCCTTCTTTTGGAAAAGAATGGACAACAAATAAATTTTTACTCTGGATTTTCAGCAGCTGTGTTCTTGGTAACCAGCCTTGTAGCATTACATAAGGGAGCAATCAAAAGCCAACAGTTGAAAACGCCAACATATGCGAGTTGAACGCTATCACCAGAATGTGGAAGAGAACTACATCAAGGTGATTGCATCAGGATGTTCAAACAAGCTGATTTAATCTATTTTTCTTGAGGAAGGAGGCTCCTGCCTTATTATTTTATCTTCTATTCTTATATATATATATATATATATATATTAATACCGCCTCCTAACCACTCGGTTGTATAATGGTCATTGCACTTTAACTTATTTTAAATCTAAAGGTTCCTGATTTATAATATTCAAAAGCAATATTAACCTTTCCGACTACTTTTGTCGTTTTTATATTTATTTTTACTATTTTAATCTATTGTTCGAACGTTTTTCATTACATTTTTGTTAGCCGCATAGTTCAAACTTTTGAAAATTACATGCTATAAATTTATAACTTGGACAATAGAGCCAAACCCTAAATGAAGGCTCTTAATGAATAGCTTCATATTATAAACTTCTCTGCATGGGTATAAAAGTACTGCTGAACATAAAAAAGCATTAGCTAATCCAAAGTTTTTGAAGGAAGCCCACCCGACAACACATACACAAAATTCCGTTTTCAGAGTAACCAATTAACCCAATATACATGACGTTCTTTAATACCAGTGGCGCGTTCCCTAAAACCTTTGTACAATTAGAACAAGTAGCATATTGATGTAAAAAAAGGAAAAACAGAGTTTGTTCGTTTAGCGGGAAAGTGATAAGTATCAGAATTGATACTTAGTCAATGGTTTTTATTAGACTAGCCAGCTAATTTCTGACCACATTATATATTAGCATGAAATCGGAAAGCACAAATAATAGCATATAAAGTGTCATGCGATGCTAATATGATGAACAATGAAACAAAACATCAGACGATACAATATAATTTTGGGAATTTAAAGTTGTCAAACCATGCAATTTAAATAAATCTTTGCATCAAGTGCTAAATCATATAAAAGAAGAGATCAAAATCAAAACAATTTCACTGCAGCTACAATTTGAAATCTCTATAATATAGATCTAATTGCAGGGGACATGGTAAAATAGGGGGGATTCGCATATACAAAAGCATATATAGATATCTAAAGGTCTTTCGAAAATTCTTGCTTTTGGGGCAAGTCAATCCTCATCAAGCATAAATTCCTTAACAAAAGATTCTTTAACGGAATGTAAAATGAACTGGAACTGAAGAGCTACCTTTCTGCCGCAAAGAGCATGCCTATCTTACAAAAGCAATTTCTTTCAAACCTGAGACAGCAGTGGAATCTTTCAAAATTTCAACCTCGAGTTCACTGTTTGTCTATGGTTTCGATTTAATTAAATGCCATCTATGAAATTTCTGGCGGCAAATTTGAAGTTTCAGCAAGGAGTGAACTTTCTGAAAATTATGATGGATGTATTGATTGAGGATTTACCTAACTCCGACGAAGATGACAATGTTTATGAGATTCTTGTCAGAAAGAATACAAAAATTCAGAACAGAAAGAGGTCTATTAATGATACACTTTTAGAACGAAGTGTCAATGGCTTTAGAAACAACTTAAAGAAAGAGTCTGAAGAATTTGGTGAACTATGCTTTATCAAGAAAGAACACCAAGAAATAGTAAGAGAAGCCATTATTTTAGTATTACATTTATTCGTTTTTATATATTTGGGGAAAGACTCATTTTCTGAACTAGGTCTAACCTAAACTCTAGGCCCCAGGTCTGATAACAAACTTCTTTCTTTATTGCATTCAAAAAGGTAAAATTTGAATTTTTTACATTAATTGGTGAGGTCTAGTTCGAAAACACCTTTAAATTGATCTGTTTATGCTCGTTCCAGATATACCAGGCCAATTTCTTCCTTTGCATAGCCTATTTTATTTTCAACCCTTAAAGGGGCCCTTAAGTTGTCACCTAGTTCTTTATTGTTTATCATTAGAAAATAGGTTAATGGTTTAAAATAACAGCTCCTCAGAAGGAGACATGCTAGAAAAAAGAAAAACATTTTTAGATTGTTAATTTACTCTCACTATTATGATTTTGTTTGCATTTTTGACAATTCATTCCCTGCCTCCCCCCCATCCTAACGATATTGTGCAGAGCTGGAATTAGTTTTTTTTCAATGGAAAAATCTAGACTTTGCTATCCCCTGTTGCATCATCAATACTATAAGTATTACAATTTTTGCCCATAAACATTGCAATTTTAGCTTGTTTTGCTGCCACCATGAGCACTTGCCCCCCCCCCCATAGATACAACCCTAATCCTATACAACTCTATGCAATGTATAAACTAACATATAAAGAATTAACTTCTTATTTATAATATGCAGTACATTTACATTAATTAGACTATCATGTCACATTCTATCATTATTTGTAATTTTAACTTATTTAACAAAATTTTTGTTATCCAATATTCAGCACAATCACTCAGTCTAATCCAGAAATATCTAAGTACACCTGAGTAACCAGTTTATAACACATCAATTAATGGAAATAACAACAAACAATTGTATTATTAGGGCTATATATATTTCCATCAGGGGGGGGGGGTATATTGACAGGGTGCAGATTATTATGTTGAAAGGATCATAAAGTAAGGGAACAATTTTTGTTTTTTGTTCATTTTGTATATAGCCTATGGCTGTGTAAGTGGCAGGTGCCTAGTTTGCCCTTCCCCAGCTGAAATTTAACATCTTCAAATACCTTGTCAAAACTAAGATAGTTTTACACTATTCAAGCATCCACAGAAACAGATCAGTGTTTTTTTTTTAGTATACCTTTGACTTTATGGTACTATATTGCTAATTTTTCACTTGGTCATTTTCACTTAAGTAGGGAAAATTGGCCCCAACTTTGTCCCTCCCAATGATTGTCACAAAATTATGCCCCTAAGGAGGGGGGAGGGTGAATTTTCAAAAATATAAACAAAACCATGAAAAATAGCATTTTGTTCATGAGAGCTGTTCTTAAACTGTTGTTCTAGAAATTCTTGATGATCAGAATTACAAACATGCTAACAACACATAAATATGGTAAAATTTTAGTTTTGGGACTTTTTGCTATTTGAAAGAGTAGAGTTAAGTTAGGCAAATGAGACTTTTATGTATGAATCCAGGGCTAGAAATGTACCTTAGTTAGGTATTGTCTAGCTATTATGTCTAGTTTTTGTTATTTCTCAGGTAATATACCCAACTGATAATGTCTACAAATTTTTATCCTATAGAATGTAAAGATGTTATCCACCTATGCATAAGTATTATCCAACTTGTTACCTATTTCAAAAACCATTTTAAGCCAATAAGAGAACAAATTGAAATCCAAAAGAGGAATAATTTATCTTGTTAGCAAGGCACAGAAAAGCATAAGAGCCAACTTGGCCTCTCTAACTAGGTGAATATATGCTAAAAATCTATAAATAAAATATATTGGTTGGATAAAAATCCCAATACATTTAAGCACTATCTCCTGTCTAGGGAAATACTATGCCTCTGAAACAGAGCTGTTCAAAGGAAAGGTGGTAACCTGGGCAGCTGCCTAGGAATTGCTGCTGGGGGTTTGCCCACTTTGATAAATTTTCACTTTGGTTTGTCTTTTTTGCTTATATTTGAGTCAGGAAGGGGTGACTATCATTAATTTTACCCAGGCACCACCAATCCTAAGGACAGCTAATATATTCATAATTTTCCATGGTAAGAGCTCTGCCTTTTGGAGTAAAAGAGAAAATCTAATATAGTTTCATAAAATCAATAATCCCTTCTAAACTAAGTATGAAATTGGCATGTGAGGTCTGATTCAATAATCATCTTGATTTTCACTGAGTAAGAAAAACATCAGGGGTGGCTGTCCCTGAAAATTTTGAAAACTTGTGCTGAGTATGTAGCAAACCTATTGGAGGAAAAGAATGTTGGCTTCTTGAAACTGACACCTTGTGTCTGAGTGAGGGCTATCATTGCTTCAAAATTTCTCCCATAACCCATCTTTTTGTTGCTGGTGGATATGAGATCACAAAGACCCACTCTGACAGCTTTGGGGATCTCCTTCAGCCAATTCAATGCAATTTGCTAGATCCTAGTTAAATTTATACAAATATACAAAGGGAGAATCAGAGAGACCAATAAGCATCATTAGATGAGAGGGCACATGAAGCATAAACTATTGTCCATCCATTGCACCACCTACAAGCTGCTGTTTGATATCTTTTACCATCAGAGAGCAATGCTTTAAGTCGAACATGTGCAATGTCTAACCCTGTATACCCACTAATAACCAGCAAGTCCACAATGACAGAATCAGGACATCCAGAAAGAAAAGAAATAATACCAACAATCTGGAACCTTTGCCTATTAGGTGTCATCTTTTTGACAGTAATAGTAAATAGTGGTGACCATTTAGTAGCAGGTAGATTTGTACTAAGGAATCTTTGCAGTTGAGAGTCAATAAGTTTGGCAAAAATGGGAGTAAAATTTGTAAAGAAAATGGGACTGTGGGTCATTTCACTGTTAGGAAAGCCTTTCAAGCTATCAAGAATTGTATTGCCTTTGTATTGGACCTGGAAACCATGACCCACTTTCAGTTGTTCAGACCACAGAACAACCCCATTCTATGGTTTCTACACATCAGTTAAAAAACTGTTAAAACTGTTAACTGCTGATCAGTTAAAAAAAACTTGTTTGCTTTATTTAATTACAACAAGGACCTCTACTCAAGCAACAAAGAAAAGAGTAGCACTATTATAAAACACAGTGAGAACACATAAAGTGGGCTGTATATTTATCAATCAGGGGGGGGGGATTAAATTGCTGCAATTTACCTATGGGAGTGAACTAGATAAGTATATATGATTGTTTTAAAGTCACTTTCAGACTCTTTTTTGGGATCTCTTCAAATGTATCCCTGTTTTAAGCCTTTGGCGTCCCCTTGCAAGCAATGCTTTTGGTGTGCTAGTGAGTGATTTTGTCTGTTTTTTTTTTATTATAAATCATTATTACTACTATTACCTTACAAAAGGAAAAGATCAAACTAAAAGTTTTATTAAAGTCACAAGTGTGATAATTTTAACTTAGCACTAAAAACAATTCATCATAAACACTTTCAATAAGCAGGCTAGATCAGCTTTCCAGGTTTAGCCTTTTTCAAAGTCTTTTTTGCACTTTTGTTTTCAATTGGTTGATTTCTTTATTTTTGCGAGTTTTAATTGTTTTTGATATTTTTATTTAGGTTACCTTTTTGACATTTTCATATTTTTTTCCTGACTAGCCCTTTTGTATTTGCTTGTTTTTTTTTTGTTTATTGACCTCAAAAGCCCAAAGTTAGCCAACTGAACTTGTGATAGACACAAGTCCGATCTTAGATTATGGAGCAAATTGTTACCTTCTTGCAATTATATGAGAGCTTTCTGTTAGTTGCAAATATCAATACAAAGTCAAGCTGGCTTTGTTTTTCTGCTTGCAAATAAAAACCTTAATATTCTAGATGTTATTCCTAATCCATTGATCTAATGTTTGATTAGTTCTTCTATGGTACAGAAATATGATAAAAAAAAAAGAAATTAAACAAACCAAATAGAATACTATTTGGTTCCCATTCAATGCTGTGTCCAAGTATAATAATCAGTTTGATTAAATTTTAATCCCAATCCACTCCCTGATAAGGATAGGTATGGAGTAATGTGCTCAATGCTCAAGTAGTGCCTTGGACAAACATTTAAATAAACTTTTTCAAATACAATTATTCTCCTTCACAAAAATTTTCTGTGATTGAATCTGTCCATGGTTGAGTGTATATGTGCTTTATTAAATCTTTAGAATTCTTTTACCCAAGACTGGACAATATTCTAAGATTAGGCTCAAATGCTAATGCAGAAATTCAATTTAGCGCAAATACCAAAATGTGCATTTGTGACCAACTGTTTGATTACAGTAGTTAGTATTGTATATGGCTACAATATTTGAACGACGAGTGATTAAGAAATCATGATCACATAATGATCAAGAAGATTTAGACAAGACCAATAGTAAAAAAAAGTATCAAACTTTTAGTTGGTATAATGCATTTTTTTATGGTAATGTTGAAACGATGATTAGCTGTTTGACTACCAGGTATCTTACCCTAAGCTTACGCTAGGTTATATACACAAGTTTGCCGATTTTGTAGGTTTGATTTTTTTTTGCTCATTTTTGTATCGATCTTGTGTGTAGCCTCTCCTCAACTAGACCCCTGAAACTAAATACTTTAATATCACATATAAAACAATGATCATGCGCCTTTATTTGCATTTTGAAGAAAATCATATGACAATGAAAGGTTAGTACTATTCAACTCCCCATTCAGTACGGTTTTCAAATATAAAAGTCACTGATCTGACAGGTGCATCTCCAGATCTCCTATTCATTGCCCTAACTAAGCTAAAGACAAAACTTTGCTTTTTGTTGGTTTGCATTATTTTCTGTACTTATTTCTCATTGACAGTTGGTTCTATTGAAAAAAAAACAACAAATTTTGTATGGGAATAACCCACTTTAGTTCTTGAACCCCTCTCCCAGAAAATCTCATTTATGTTTCCTAGTTGTTGCCTCAGTTTCAACCTTTAGGGGATAAAAAATATGTGTAACCTGTTGGTGTTAAATCTGCAGCAAAATGGTTGTGAAAAAATAGTCTTTAATTGCAGTCAGGTTCTAGATATAGCAGTGAAACATTGAAAATTACTGTGTGTGTCATTGATATCTGTCTACTATGATAGCTATTGTTCGACCATAATTTACAGTTAGGCAAGCAGTTGCAATTCATTATTTTTTTTTTCCAGGATTTCGAGATGGAAAGGGATTCAAGAACTACATTCTTATCTGCATTCAGTGCTGACGGGTAAGGAAACCCTAGCATTTTCACCTCAAGTTGTGTGCAAATTTTGTCTTATTTGTTGTATTTTTTCAAACTGTAGTCCTACTGGGTGTTGATTGCCCTATCTGAATGTATATTTCTTCCTTCATACCATAAAGTTTTGCTATAGAAGTATTTAAGGCTTCCCTGTGTAAACATATGCAATGTGAGTTGGCTCTGCAGTCTGATCAGGGGATTGTTAAGGATGGGTATTGGGGTTAACTGTATCACTTACAGAGTGGGTTGATATATTTATGAAACAATTAGCAAAGAATACTTGAAATTAAAACTAAGGAAGGTACCCAAACAAAATTTTTTGGCATTGCATTTATGCAGGGCTGGGAGGTATAGGTAGTTGTGTAAGAAGTCTTTAAAAGTATAAAGAATAACAAAATGCATCTATTACCAGCTTTTCTATCCTGACAAAATAGAAATATGACCTGTGATTCTGATTTTGATATTGCATAATTTCCAAATATGTACTAAATTTTTATAATATAGGTATAGCTTTAAGACTTTTCATTACTCACTGTGTGGACTCATAGTCCCAAAAACGAATCTTGACGGGTAAGGCGTTAATGAAATGATATTTTTATTGCTGAGTAAAATAGAACTAGGAGTAAGATTAGGAAATTAGGTCTTAATTCAGGGCAGGAGAAACCCTTAAATTTAATTAATTAAATTGGTCCATATGTTCTGTGTAGACACTCTACCTCTGAGTCGTATTGCCATGTTCAGAACACCTCCTTATAGTAAGGCCCAAAATCCAGACTACTCTCAAGTTTTGTCATGATTTCTCATTTTGTGTATTTTCTCACCAATTTTCTTAGTATTTGTCAAGTAGACAGACTGTACAAGCCGAGCTGCTATGCTGTGGCACGTGGGTAATATTTGGTTTGAATAGAGCATGTATTTCATAGCAATATGCTTGGAAAGCACTAAGGACACGCTAAAACGATTCAAAGAAGAAGAAGAGACATTTTTTGGCATTAAGTTAGCAGTTATACATTATTTTAGGAAATATTTTTCTTTTGATCTCTATGTTTTCTGGAATTCTGACGAAATATGCTGAGGAAATTGCAGCAAAAATAAAAAGGAAATACATTTTTCTGTGTTGCTCAGATATTTCCTCATGAAACATTTAATCAAACATGGCTTAAGTACACTCATCCAGTAGGATGCCTTATCACAAATGAAATGGCCGACTGGAAAGTTTAAAGAATTTGAATTTTGCCTAGCAGGAATATTTTAAAGAAATGCATATGTTTTTTTCAAAAATTGGATACTGGAGAATTCTGGAAGGTTAATACACTAAAATGCCCTGTAATTAAGTTTGATAAGTGACTTTGGGATGTCTTAAAATGACAGCTACAAAACTAGAACTTTCCACTTCATAGCAAAATCAGAAACCTGGATACAAAATTCATTTCCCTCCCAAATTAGCAAGATAAAGCTAATGTCTGTGCCATATCATAGTTACACCTGTCAGTAAAATCAAAATTAAGCATGGCTGCATTGCCAATTATGTGCCCTGTTTGTAATTTTCCAAGCTAAACATTGTTCAATTTTCAAAAATCTATGACATACCAATTAGAGTCATGATATACCATAAACATGACCTTATCCAAGGGGGAGGGGGTTCAGCGTCCCTTCCCCTGATTTTTTTTTGTTTGACTTGTAAAAATGCATATAAACACATTTTTGACGACAAAGTTTTTTTTTTGCTTTACTATACTACTGTTTTAAGGTGGCATTTTTAAAATAGAAATGCATTTTTTAAAATCATGTAAGGTGAACATTACAATCACCAGTTCTCTACTTTGGCTAAAAAATATTAGTTTTGGTGCTTTATGAGGGCCTGAAGTGGTAAAAGCACATTTTCAGGCCCAAAGTTTCTAACTTCCAGTGTGAGGCTGTTCTGATAAATTGAGGCAGTTGGTGGTAAAGGATAACCGGACGTAATCTCTTTTTTTTTATGTGGAATATATTTGAACCATACCTGCAATATGGGTGCTATGAGGTAACATGTCCACTCCCTAAAAAAGGTAACCACAAAAGAGAAAAATTAAAACTTTTCCAAGGTTCTAATTTGGCATAAAAATAAAATCGTCTTAGGCCTTGGAGTCTGATATCTTGCATAATTTGCATTAAAAGCAAGGAATAGATTACTGGAGAACAAAAAAACTTTTTGTAGCCAGTGAACGTGGGTTTAATTTAGTATAGGTAATAATAATTGGTATAGAGTCTTGGCAATCAGACTAACTTTTGCATAGTTTACCTTGTTCTTTTCTCTCACTATTTTAGTATCACTCCAATTGTTGGCTCTCAAGGGGAATCTCCCTTCTTATTTAGAGGCACGATTTGCCAAATTTTGTATTGCCAGCGTAGAAGCATACTTGCATTTATTAAAAGAACCATCATCCGGGATGCTCAAAAAGGTAGGAAAAAGAAATACAAATTGGCAGCTCTTACGACGTTGTCCATAAAATCGATAATGTTAATTTATTCTATCGAAGGATGCTATTTTATTTTAATAATTGCTGAAAATGCATAATTGCTGAAAGCTTTTAAACCTATCACAAACTCTAGTAGTCAAATTCGCTTCTTACGTAAAAAAAAAACAAAAAAAAAAACAATAAACAAACCAACAAACAAACCTTAAATAACAATTAAACATGAAATATTTCTAACATAAAATCATCAATTTTGATTTTAAGTTTTGGGGATCTGATGAGTTTCCTTGCTGCCAGACAAGTGTTGTTAGTTTATATTACATTAAAATTAATAATATAGACCTATGTCTAGTTTAGTTATCATTATTCATGTTTAGTCTAGTCTATTTCACATTATCCATGTCTATCTTAATTATATAATTCCATGTTTAATATTCGTATTAGTATTGATACATACTTTATGAAAGCATTTGAATCGTTTTGAGATGTTTACATTATGTTACATGAAACTGGTTTAGCTAAAAATGAATTACTTTTCAGGGAAAAGAAAAAAACCGACCCAGAAATTACAACCTTTTTTTAGTCCTCACAAGCATAACTCAGAATAATGTTAACAATTATAATTTTAAGCTTACGGATACAAGTTTGTTTAGCTAATAATGAAATAAGTAATCATCATTAAAACTAAAATTATATTGTATAGAAGTCTCTAAAGTTGTGCAGCTGAAAATTTGCGAAATGATGAGGCGATGCTACCAAATTGATGTTAGGAAATTTATACAATGCTACTAAATATGTAAGGTTTTCTTGTTTGTGACCACACTATCTAAAGAAATTATGCTAGAGAACGGAATGCATGCTCAAATATAGTCTAGAATATCAAATTACACACGAAAAACGAATATTTAGGCCAATATTTTTTTTAACTATTCTGATGGGATTGGGGAGGGGGGTCTTTGGACTGGTATGCAAAGGAATGGAGGAAATCCCCCCACCCTCTGTGCGCAGATATGCTTCTAAGGATTAAAGAATTTTTAATCCAGGATGACGCAGTAACAAAGTAAGAAGTGGCATTGCAATATTTTGAATTGTATGGTGTTAGAAGTTAAATTTTTTCGATTAAAAATACAGCTCTATGTCTTTTTCTTCTTACTGAATTGGACTTTCTATAAGGGAACCCCTTTTCTATATACACGCTATTGGAGGTTAGTATTACTTATATTACTTATTTTTTTTCTGCTCTTAAAGAGTGCTGAAACATACTGACTAGAATTGTGTTTGCTAATTATAGGCATTATTGAATAACGAACGACAATAATGAAGATGTTTTTCAGATTGACTGTTGCCACAACTCATGGAGATCACAGCATTCGAATATTTGATGTGAGAAGTCGTCGATTAATTCAAACACTTAGAGGTCATCCGAGGACACCATGGACTGTTAAATTCCATCCGGTAGTAAATACACTCTTGGTGTCTGGGTGTCTTGCTGGGCATGTCCGCGTTTGGGACATTCTCAATGTAAGTTGTTGCTGCATTCATAAAAAAATTTGTTTTTCACTCCCCAATTTTTCTTTTTTTCTTATAATCCGTTGATTGATTTTTGAATTTAAAAAAGAGGGAATAGTTGTGGGAAAAGTCAAAGTCATGGCCAATTGTAGAAAAAAGCCAAGACAGATTGTTGAATTAAGTGGGCAGCCCAGTCAAGGGTTAATTTTATCCCTTTGATTGCCGTTGTTACTTTCATTTACAATGAGATTTAGCCTATGGTAATATGAGCCAATCAGAATTTTTCAGCCAATTAAAAAATCATGTTTGCAGCAATAGCTGCAATCTATTAAAAGACGAACCACAGCTCATAGTAACCAAAATTAAAAAAGACATTAAAAAAAACTGGCTAGGGTCAAAAACTTGCCATATATAGTTGATTCCGGAATGGTACCTAGTACCTTGATAAGCCTTAGTAGTAAAATCTTATTTCGAAAACAAATTTATGGCAATTTCAAAAAATAGCCTGAAACGCCTAAAATAGGGTGTCGGTTTGAAAAAGGTAAACCATTGAGTGTCAAAAACCTCATAGAGGAAACTTGCAGTCTCTCTGTAAGTTTGATCAGCAAGGAAAATCACTTTTTTTCATCGGCAGCACTAATATTTCCTCTTTTTTTCATCATTCTATGAAAAATCAGATCGGCTTGAACTAGCACTAGCTAAATCATGCTTCTTGTTCAGTATCGATACGCGTGCTTTTTTCTAACGATTTTTTTTAAAATCCTTTCAGAGACGACTTTTTTGATCGACAAAGCGAGTGTTTTACTACGGTTGCTTCAGAGTTGAACTGGTAAACACTGACGGGTATAGAGAGTGAACATGCTAGACTTTGGGTATACTCAAACTCTTAATACATTTATATGCCCTGAGAGAATAAATGACCCTTCTCATTACTTCTCGACACTTTTCCTTTAATGTTGCATAGTGATAGTCAGGTAGACAAGATATGACAACAGAGTGGCAATACTAAAATTTCCTTGGAGTCATTTTAGATGCTAAGTTAAATTCGCTCTTTAAGCAGCTCGCTAATTTGATCGTCTAATTCAGCTCTATATAAAACAAGCAACTCCCAAAAATTAGATGTTTTCATCTTTGAAGCAACGCATAAGGGTGTTCTGTTCTTCCAAACAGAATCGGATCTAGAATTTTAGGTGCTCCATTTTTTTAAAGAAATTCAATTACACTTAATTGACATGCACCGACTGCCAAATGTAAAGGCATTGTAAAAGAATCTCCTTCGGCACTTATTGTGCCTCCCTTTAAAATTAGCTGCCGACAAATGTCCAGGCTGCCGATTATAGCAGCGTTATGCAGAGGTGTAGATCGCTCATAATCGCTTACATTCGGATTGGCTCCAATTTTTAAAAGAAATTCAGTCATACTTATTTGACCTGCATCGATTGCCAAATGTAAAGATATTTTGAAAAATCATCTTCAGCTGTACTGTGGTTTCTTTTGAAGCTAATAGTCAACAATTGTCTAGGCTGCCGATTATAGCATCGGTATGCAGAGGTGCAGATCGCTCATAATCGCCCTAAATTTCGGTTGGCTCCATTTTTTAAATGGAATTCAGTTACTCTGATTTTAACTCGGGTAGACTGCCAAATGTAAACGTGTTTTGAAAAATCATTTTAAGCGTGTACTGTGGCACCCTCTGAAACTAGTATTCGACAAATGTCCATACTACCGATTTTAGTAGTGCGGTGCATAGCTATTTCAGAATTAGCATAGTCTATATTGCTTGTGTTTCAGGATTGGCTTTATTTTTTTAAAAGTAATTCATTTGTACTCAGTTGACCTTTAGATATTGCTATACATAAAGGGATGTTACCGCTATTATCTTTTGAATCTATGACAGCTCCCTCTCCAACTAGTATCCGACAAATGTTCAGGCTGTTAATCTCAAGTTCACAATGTAAAGGTGTTTCGCCAACAGAATTCCTCATATTCAGGTTGGTTCCATAATTTAGAGTTCTGAGTTCTTTATTTAACATTAAAATCCATAAACAAAAAATTGCTTCAAGACAATCTCCCCCATAAGGCTCCATGGCCGGGAAAGAACAGGGGAGAAAATATACCAACAACAAAAAAATATAAACAAAAACCAAAAAACAAAATTGAGTCGCACACCTTAATAATCTCCAAAAAAATGACTAGCTAGGCAGGGGGTAGCACATGATTTCACCAACTCAATTAAATATCCAACTCAATCCAGAAACATCAACTCCAAGGGAAACTGGAATAAAAAATAAAGAGACAAAAAAAAAAACAACAAACAAACAAAATTATTTACTAGCTAGAAAATCTCTAACATAATTTTTGAACATACCAATTGAGTGGCAGCTTCGTACGAACTCTGGGAGCTTGTTCCAGATCCTGTTGCAAGCTGTCAGAGGGTTGAATTCAGACCTCACTGACGGTGTGTGAAGAACCAGTAAATTGTTGGAAGTGTGGAGATGATAAGTCGATTGATCACAAACAAAAGATATATTATTACATAGGACAGCAGGACGATGGCCGTGCAACTGTAAAAAAACGAAAGAAGAACAAGAAAGAAAATAGAGAGATTTCAAATCAAGCAAGGGTTTAAGTGAAAATCGGTTAGTTTCCTGAATAAGAGTCCTTGCTTTATCATAAAGTTTTGAAAGTGGCTTCAGAGACGAGGGAAAAGTTGACATCCAAATAACAGAACAATATGAAACATAAGACCGAACTAGGCTGCAGAACAAGAGTCTAAGAATCGGCCCTGGAAATATATATTTGAGCTTTCTAAGGATTCCGAGACTCCTGGAGACTTTCATTTTAAACAGGTCAATATGATGTTTGAACGAAAGATTTTCGTCAAGCAAGATGCCTAGGAATCGAACGTAACGATCCTTAGGTCTACTAAGAGAACCTCTTGATACATTTATTTCATTTAAATCAGGGCAAGATTTTTGAGACTCTGGAGAAAATGGGAAAACATGACTTTTCGACATTTAAGGCAAGATAATTTACATCAAACCACTGGATAACTCTTTCAAAAAGGGCTATCATCCTTGACCGAAGATCAGACTCAGTTCTACCAGTTGTGCCAAGAGTACTGTCATCAGCAAAAGCAATAAGTGTATGCGGTAATGACAAACTCTTGTCACAGCTAGTGACGGATACTGGTTGACAAAGACGACAGCAAATGGTTGGTTTTAAATTTTTAACCGCATTAATAAGGTCATTGACGTAGATTAAAAAGAGTATCGGCCCAATGACAGATCCTTGTGGAACGCCTAACTCTATTCCAGAAGGATTAGAAAAGTCCGGATGAACCGAGATGACTCGACCAGATAAATATGATAGAAACCATGAATAAGCATTCCCTCTTATACCAATATGGGACATTTTCAGAAGAAGAATCTTGTGTGTTAATGAGTCAAACGCTTTTCGAACATCAGGAAAAAGAGCAGCAGGTATCAAACCAGAGTCAAGAGCTGAATTTAAATAATTCAAGAGACTTGCACATGCATGCTCAGTTGAATGTTTCGCCCTAAAACCAAACTGAAAATCATGAAAAAAGTGTTTAGAATTAAGAAAATCAAGAAGTCGAGAAAGCATAGCTTTTTCAATAATTTTACTAAACACTGATAAAAGAGATATGGGACGATAATTTGCAGGATCATTCCTTGATCCACCTTTAAAAAAAATGATAACACGAGTACGCTTTAGAGCACTTGGGAAGACACCATTTTCAAAAGAAAGATTGACAAGTCTCGTGAGGGCACACTCAATGACAGGAAGAATGAACTTGACAACCTTAGTCGGAATACGGTCTGGGCCAGAGGATGAAGAACCCCTCAAACAATTGACAATTCTGGTAATTTCAGCTTCAGAGACAGGTTCCAATGCCATTGATTTAGGACAAGGTGGTCCTAGATAAGACCTAAAATCAGATAGCGAAGAAGAAGGACTTACAGAAGAGGCTGTAGTTTTGCCGATATTAGCAAAATAGGAAGTAAACGCATCTTGTACTTTTAGCTCACCCTCTACAGTTTTCCCGTCAGTCACAACACTTGAAGGGACAGAAGGAGGCAGAAAAGATGGCCTGATAACAGAATTGATTACTTGCCATGTCTTCCTAATGTCTTTACCGCACGCAGAGAATTTTCTATGATAAAATAACGATTTAGCCCTTCGGCAAAGCGAATTGTAAACTCTTCTATAAGCTTTGAAAAGTTGAAACCGAGAATCACGCGAAAATGGCTTAGAGCGCCTGTAAACCTTCCAAAGATAATTTTTCTTCCTCCAACTTTTAAGGAGTCCAGGGGTCATCCAAGGATTCAAAGGGGTTGTTCTTTTCGATGCTGGATTCGACTGGGGTGCATTACATGTATCAAAGATAACTTCTTTCAAAGAATCATAAAACGAATTAAACAAAGAATCCATGTCAGATCCATTTTCAGAAATACTCCACGAACGACCTACCAGCCGTGACCTAAGAATATGCAAGCCATGATCATTAAATTTAAAGAGGAAAAAACCAGCTTCTTGGCTCCTTCTTGGCAACGAATCGGAAAAATCATACATGGAGAAAACAGGAAAATGGTCTGAGATATCACTCATCAATATAGAATTTCGCACCAAGGTCAAAGATGAAAAAAATATTATCAAGCAAAGAAGCGATAAAAAAGAGTTCTTTAGAAAACAAAAATAACCCAACTTACTTTTGAACTGCATCTTCGAATGTACTTGGAAGTAACAAAATGTAACAACAACTGTCGAGTAATATTTTATGAGCTGATACGCTGAAAGAGGAAGGGGTCTTTGAGCTTGCGCAAAAATCTTTTTCATACCTAGTGCCGTTTTTGGCAGATTTTTTTTTTAATTTGTCACTATGCCTCATCGAAATAAATTTACGTTTTCATGGATTTCAGCAATTTTTTTGTGCCAAGTTTTCCATACGAAAGCTTGTTTTCACGGAAAGCGAACAATCACGGAGTTAATAAGTTTATAACTGAAAACCTAAAAAGTGAAAAGTTTTTAATCACGGAAAACGCGAGGTTTACATGTAACTAAATATAAATGTAAATATATGTATATAAATGTAATTATACATGTTTTTTTCCTGGTTGGGTTCTTTACTCAGTGTGGTCTTTTTTCAAACTTTTGCTGAACTTGCCATACGAGGGGCATTTCCTTCTCCTGGAGTTAATTACTCAGTTTTGTAAATATTTCAATTTTGCTGGAATCTGAAAAGTCATAATTTTTGTCAAATGTTGTAATATATAAAGTGAAGAATCAATTTTAAAAATTTTGGGAGAGAAAGTTAGCCCTCAAAAACATTTGTCATTGGTCAGTCAATATTGATTTTACTTCCCTCGGCCATGTCTGTAATCTCATTGATTAGTGCAACTCTTAATTTAGGGAGAATCAGAACGATATGCCGTTGAAGAGGCACCTTACGTGAGCAGTGTGATTACTTCTGCCTGCTTTCATCCAACTGAGCAACTGGTAGTATTCTCAAGTGGAAATGTAATATATTTATGGGATTGGTATTCAAATTGTATTCTTGCAAAAATGGAGACAAGAAGCAATCGAGAAAGCATTAGGTATGTTTTTTGTGTACTTCCTTTTGAATGGGGGGGGGGGGGGGCGGTGGAGTCAGACCAACCTGAGCTAAATTGTATTTGGCTCCCTAGGCAAATTTGTCAGCTCCCTTTTATTTTAGTGCCAAAATTCAGGCTAACAAATCTACTATTACAAAAAATAAAGAAATAATATAAAGACGAGAAACGAATCCCCCTATTATGAAATATAACTTAGTTCATACCGTAAATTGTATGAATTGGTTGTCTAGTTTTATTTTTATCCATGCTTAAGTTTAATTCTTTTTATATATTCAGTAATTGTAACACGCCATTTCTATTTTTTAAGATTTAATTAAAAAAATGTATTTAGAGTTAAAAGTAATCTACCGATTAATAATTCACCGTTTCTCTGAGTGAGGTTTTGTTTTTATGCGTGTTTTGCCTTATTTTTTACTTATAGTAGTATAAAGTGCTATAAAGGATAAAGATCCTCCAGAGCCATTGCTGGCGCATAGGGCGTCGAATTGACGTTTCAGTTGCTGGGTGTTTTTTACGGGGACAAGTAGGAAGCTTGTCGCCCAACCTTGCTGCGGCGGGGATCGAACCTGGGTGCTCCGTGTTGCCAAGAAGAGAATCAATCCACTGGGCTACTACAGGTTATAAAGTGCTATGCCCATTTTTTTTAAGCCGAAGTTTTTGTAATAAAATCATTTTATCAAAAAACTAGCTGTTGGGGTGGCGCTTCGCGCCACCCCAACACCTAGTTGGTGGGGGCGCTTCGCGCCCCCCCCCCCCCAAGCCCCCCCGCGCGCGTAAGTCATTACGCGCCATATTAGTTACGCGCCATTGTAGTTGTGTCCCTATGTCCCACCTGTGAATATAGATAGATATATATATATATATATATATATATATATATATATATATATATATATATATATATATATATATATATATATATATGTTTTTAACTACGTAAAACTTGCGAATATACAACATTCTTTGCTGTCCCATTGTCTGTGCATATAAATAGATTGTCAGGTTTACCGACTCTTGAACATGCAACATATAATGGTCCATGGGAAAACAATCCGTATTCAGATCTATACCTCATGATTCTAATGATTGCCCTTGAGCTTTGTTGATGGTGATTGCTAATCGACCATTCCCTGAGTCGCCATCGTCATTTATATATCCCCCTGTGCACCCCGGCGTCCCCTTTGTAGTTATGTCCCTGTGTCCCGGTCGTCATTTATATTCCCTGTGTCCCGGTCGTCATTTGTGTCCCGGTGTTCCAGTCTGTGATTTCTCTTTGAGTGTCCCGGGCGTCATTTATATTCCTTGTGTCCCGGTGTCCCGGTCGTCATTTATATCCCCCTGTGCCCCCCGGCGTCCCCATTGTAGTTGTGTCCCTGTGTCCCGGTCGTCATTTATATTCCCTGTGTCCCGGTCGTCATTTGTATCCCGGTGTCCCGGTCTGTATATACATTCGTTTTTTAGTTTTGTTTTTCTCCTTTATTTTTTTCCTTTTTTCTTTTTTTTCTTTTTTAGTTTATTTAGATTTTTAGATTTTTTAGTTTTTTTATTAGTTTTTAGTTTTTTTGTAGTTTTTACCATTTTTTTAGTTTTTTTAGTTTTTTTTTTTTTTACTTATGTCCTGGTCGTCATTTATACTCCCTGTGTCCCGGTCGTCATTTGTGTCTGGGTTTTTTGTTTGTTTTTTACCTTTTTTTAGTTTTTTTAGTTTTTTTAGTTTTTTAGCTTTTTTAGTTTTTTTATTAGTTTTTAGTTTTTTTTTAGTTTTTGCCTTTTTTTAGTTTTTTCAGTTTTTTTTAGTTTTTAGTTTTTTACCTTTTTTTAGTTTTTTTTAGTTTTTTAGCTTTTTTAGTTTTTTTTCTTTTTAGTTTTTTTTTGTAGTTTTTACCTTTTTTAGTTTTTTTCCTTCTTTTTATTAGTGTGAAATAATTCAGACGTCATATGCGGACAAACACGACGTCACTCGACAGACAGACAGACAGACATAACCCACAAACAACTTATTTTTATATATATTTATTCATATTTTTTTAGTTTTCTTTTTCTCTTTTATTTTTCAGTTTTTTCCTTTTTTTTAGTTTTTTTCTTTTTTAGTTTTTAGTTTTTTTTTAGTTTTTTACCTTTTTTTAGTTTTTTTTTTAGTTTTTTTAGTTTTTTAGCTTTTTTAGTTTTTTTATTAGTTTTTATTTTTTTTGTAGTTTTTGCCTTTTTTTATTTTTTTCAGTTTTTTTTTAGTTATTAGATTTTTACCTTTTTTTAGTTTTTTTTAGATTTTTAGCTTTTTTAGTTTTTTTTTCTTTTTAGTTTTTTTTTGTAGTTTTTACCTTTTTTAGTTTTTTTCTTCTTTTGTATTAGTGTGAAATAATTCAGACGTCATATGCGGACAAACATGACGTCACCTGATCCACACACAGATCCACACACAGACAACTTATTTTTATATATATAGACTAGCTGTTGGGGTGGCGCTTCGCGCCACCCCAACACCTAGTTGGTGGGGGCGCTTCGCGCCCCCCCCCAAGCCCCCCCGCGCGCGTAAGTCGTTACGCGCCATTGTAGTTGTGTCCCTATGTCCCACTTGTGAATATAGATATATATATATATATATATATATATATATATATATATATATATATATATATATATATATATATATATATGGTTTTAACTACGTAAAACTTGCGAATATACAACATTCTTTGCTGTCCCATTGTCTTTGCATATAAATAGATTGTCAGGTTTACCGACTCTTGAACATGCAACATATAATGGTCCATGGGAAAACAATCTGTATTCAGATCTATACCTCATGATTCTAATGATTGCCCTTGAGCTTTGTTGATGGTGATTGCTAATCGACCATTCCCTGTCCCGGTGTCCCGGTCGTCATTTATATCCCCCTGTTTCCCCCGGTGTCCCCGTTGTAGTTGTGTCCCTGTGTCCCGGTCGTCATTTATATTCCCTGTGTCCCGGTCGTCATTTGTATCCCGGTGTCCCGGTCTGTATATACATTCGTTTTTTAGTTTTGTTTTTCTCCTTTATTTTTTTCCTTTTTTTTTCTTTTTTAGTTTATTTAGATTTTTAGATTTTTTAGTTTTTTTATTAGTTTTTAGTTTTTTTTTCTTTTTAGTTTTTTTGTAGTTTTTACCTTCTTTTTAGTTTTGTTAGTTTTTTTTTTTACTTATGTCCTGGTCGTCATTTATACTCCCTGTGTCCCGGTGCTTTGTTGATTGCTAATCGAACATTCCTTCTGTCCTGGTCGCTTTCTCTTTGAGTGTCGTCATTTATTTTTTTCTTTTTTAGTTCTTTTAGTTTTTACCTTTTTTAGTTTTTTTTTAGTTTTTTAGATGAAATTTTTTTTTAGTTTTTTCCTTTTTTTCTTTTTAGTTTTTTATTGGTTTTTACCTTTATTTTAGCTTATTTTTCAGTTTTTTCCTTTTTTTTAGTTTTTTTTTATTTTTTATTTTTTTTAGTTTTTTACCTTTTTTTAGTTTTTTTAGTTTTTTTAGTTTTTTAGCTTTTTTACTTTTTTTATTAGTTTTTAGTTTTTTTTTGTAGTTTTTGCCTTTTTTTAGTTTTTTCAGTTTTTTTTTAGTTTTTTATTGTTTTTTACCTTTATTTTAGCTTATTTTTCAGTTTTTTCCTTTTTTTTAGTTTTTTTTAGTTTTTAGTTTTTTTAGTTTTTTACCTTTTTTTAGTTTTTTTAGTTTTTTTAGTTTTTTAGCTTTTTTATTTTTTTATTAGTTTTTAGTTTTTTTTGTAGTTTTTGCCTTTTTTTAGTTTTTTTAGTTTTTTAGCTTTTTTCATTTATACTCCCTGTGTCCCGGTGCTTTGTTGATTGCTAATCGAACATTCCTTTTGTCCTGGTCGCTTTCTCTTTGAGTGTCGTCATTTATTTTTTTCTTTTTTAGTTCTTTTAGTTTTTACCTTTTTTAGTTTTTTTTAGTTTTTTAGATGAAAAATTTTTTTAGTTTTTTCTTTTTTTCTTTTTAGTTTTTTATTGGTTTTTACCTTTATTTTAGCTTATTTTTCAGTTTTTTCCTTTTTTTAGTTTTTTTTATTTTTTATTTTTTTTAGTTTTTTACCTTTTTTTAGTTTTTTTTAGTTTTTTTAGTTTTTTAGCTTTTTTACTTTTTTTATTAGTTTTTAGTTTTTTTTTGTAGTTTTTGCCTTTTTTTAGTTTTTTCGGTTTTTTTTTTAGTTTTTTATTGGTTTTTACCTTTATTTTAGCTTATTTTTCAGTTTTTTCCTTTTTTTTAGTTTTTAGTTTTTTTAGTTTTTTACCTTTTTTTAGTTTTTTTAGTTTTTTTAGTTTTTTAGCTTTTTTATTTTTTTTATTAGTTTTTAGTTTTTTTGTAGTTTTTGCCTTATTTTAGTTTTTTTAGTTTTTTAGCTTTTTTATTAGTTTTTAGTTTTTTTTGTAGTTTTTGCCTTTTTTTAGTTTTTTTAGTTTTTTAGCTTTTTTATTTTTTTTATTAGTTTTTAGTTTTTTTTGTAGTTTTTGCCTTTTTTTAGTTTTTTCAGTTTTCAGTTTTGTCACCTGATCCAGTTTTTTCAGGTGACGTCATCTGATCCATCCACAGATCCACACACAGACAACTTATTTTTATATATATAGATTAAATATAAACTAGTAAACTTTATTTATTATCAGATAAATGTCCATTTTCTCCTACACATAGATTTACCTATAATATAATTCTTATTTGCACGTTAAACTATTGTAGAGACTAGCCTGTTTTCAAAGGTGGTTTAAAGGCAAATCTTATTTTGTTTTGATTGCGAAACTTGATTTTGAGTTGATAAGTTATGAGTTATTAGTACCGTTGATAAGTTGAGATGGCAGAAGAAGACTATCTACAACTCTAGACATAGATGAATATAGATGTAGATGCAGATGTAGAATATTGGTCAATAACGCTCATTAAATCATCTATAATCAAAAGTCCATCCTTAGGATGATTTTCAAAAATATATAACCCTTGGAAAAATTTAATATAAGGGCTATATGCTTTCATGATGTCATAAGCCTTTTGCCAGGATTTATAGCAGTAAATATTGCATTTAGTGAGGAGGTGATGTCATAGTAGGAGGTGATGTCATAATGGAGGCGGAATTTTCAATTATTTTTGAAATGAACTGCGTTTTCTCTGACGTGATTGGCCGGCAAACTAACATCCTAAAAGATTACATGGGTAGCTAACTCCAACCTACTAGAGCTAAATTGAAATTGGCTCCATAGACAGATTTGTCACCTTCCTCTTTTTCTAGTGCCAAAACTCAGGTTAAGAAGAAATAAATCTAGTAGGGTAAATTGCACACGAAATAAATGCACACGCGTCAACCAAAAATAAATTAAGTTGTGGATTCAGCTTTTTACTAAGGCTGTCAGCAATGAGTTGCTATAGACGACTGTAGTGTACTGTAAACAAGCTTTCAGTTAGGTGATGGTGAGTTTAATAAGCTCGAACCTTCCCCCTACTAGCTTCTATGACTAAATTACAAACGATTTGACCTGTCTAGCTGCAGTAGGAATGATATTATAAATAGCACTATGTCTTATTTTCTTTTTCAATGGTTCCTTTTCATATATTTCAGTGAAAAAATTCTTGTTTCAATCATTTTTTTGTTTTTCAGTGATTCTATGTCAGTGATTCTAAAACTAGGAAGCGAAAGCTTCTATGACTAAATTACAAACGATTTGACCTATCTAGCTGCAGTAGGAATGATATTATAAATAGCACTATGTCTTATTTTCTTTTTCAATGGTTTCTTTTCATATATTTCAGTGAAAAATTTCTTGTTTCAATCATTTTTTTGTTTTTCAGTGATTCTATGTCAGTGATTCTAAAACTAGGAAGCGAAAGGGATCCCTTTCACTTCCTAGTTTTACTAGGAACTTTTACTAGGTTTACTAGGAACTAGTAGTCTTACTAGGAACTAGTTTTACTTTTACCTTGTTTTACGCGTTTTTTATATTAAAAACGAAGATGGATGAATTAAAAAAAAAAGTATGTGCTAAAGGTAAAGAACGAAGTTGAGACTTAAAACGAGCAATAGTTTAATAGCTACATAAATTTTTCTCTAAATTATGGGGGGGGGCAAATGCCTCCCTTTGCCCCCTCTAAACGACGCCACTGAGTACAATGGGAATTGTAGACACATTATTAGAAAAAACACAAAAAGCAATCTATATTCCAAGAGAGCAGAGGCTGAAGGGAAGGGGTAAAACCAACTCTTAACGCAAATAAAATCAATCGCAATGATCAAATACCATAACAAGTGAAAATAGTAAAAACAATATGAATAAAACTAAGATACAAGATATTCAGAGGCAAAAAAAAAAAACAATAACCAAATATTTGATGGGAAAGCTTTTATTAAATAAAATTTTAGAGCATTGAAATTGACCTTTTATTTTTCAATAGGTATGTAGAGTTTGATCCAACAGGAACTCGATTGATTACAGCAATCTGGAATCCGATTTCACAGAGTCGAATGTCGACAGCACAGAGTGTGGAGTCACAGAGACCTACAGCTGCTGCTGAAAATATAGAAGAAAATTCGGGTCAGTTGCGGGCCCGTTATCAAGATCTGCTATCTCGTTATGCATCTCTGAGAAGTCGCTATAGGAATTTATTTCATTGGGCTACGTCAGTAAGTGGATTTTGTGCTTTTATCTTTTATTTAATGCATATTTCATGAAGGTTCATGGTGGCTTTATTTGAAGGTTAGGTCTTATTTGTTAAAAAAATTTAAACAAATTTTTTTGGAATACGGTTCTACAACAATTAAATTTTGAGCCTGAGGAAATATCCACGTAACTGTTAAACTCAATTTTCAGGGACAAATATTGGAACTGTATAGTGCTTGAATGTATAAAACAGCCAAGCAAGTACGTATCCAGGGGAGGGGGGAGGGCTGACAAAGATTAGTCTAAGCGAAAAAATGCAAGGAATGTCAGTCGTACGAGTTGAAAAAAGATAAGTCTAAGCGAAAAAATGATGAAATGTCGGTCGTACGATCAGCAAAATTTATTCTTCTCTTGTAAAAAATAAACTTGCTTTAAATTTTTACCTTTGTCATTTCGAAAACGAAACCTTAAAGAAAAGAAAAGTTATACTAAAAATTGTTTACAATAAGTTATAATGTACTTTTCTTCAATAGGACGTTAATTTTTTTTTAATAGTTAGAAATCTACTGACCTTAAATTGAACTCGTGTCGCCACTTTTGCCTTCGAAAAAGCCAACATTGTATTGGCTGCAAAGCCTTTAAAATCCCTTTTGCCGAGTGTTAATGCTCGATTTTTGAGGGGCTCATAAACCCCCTATGGCAGTGCTCCAGAGGATCCAAAATAGGGCCTCAAGGTTGAGATGCAGCTCTTATCGGCTAACATTAAAGGGTGAGATGTGGTTTTAATCGGTCTTAAAGGGTAAGATGCAGCTCTAATTGGCTGACTTTGCAGCCTTTGCATGAAAGATTTGATATGGTGCCAATGTCTGTTATTTACAAGTGTATCCACTACTCTCCCTCTTACGAGATGTCTCTACTTGTACAGCAGGTCAAATGAATACAGCAAACACGCAAGAGTACGGTGCGGTCGGAGACATTCTACAAGACGAGACATCCCTTAACGAATACTTGCAGAACATCCTTGTAAGACATTGCAACCCCGTTTGAAATGGTCTCTTGAAGGATGCTATTCTTGAAAACCCGTCTTTTTATTCCTTTAAAGGGAGTTTTATAATACAAATATGCGTATCTTTGATTAAAATTATTTATTCTTAGTGACCGAAAAAAAAGCAAAGCAATGTTTCTTGCATACCCCCCCCCCCCCCACACCCCCCAAAAATACTTCCACTATCCTAAAATGTTTTATATAGATGTTACCAAGGCCGTATCCAGAGGAGTGGGGGTCCCCCCTTCTCCCGAAAATTATTTCGTAAAACAACCCCCCCCCCTTGCGAAAAAACCTGGATTTGGTCCTGGTTGTCACCGAATTGAAAACACTCTAAGGTGTTAAAATTCCTGTATGCTTTATTGAAGTTGATTTTTATCCCCGCCTCCCTATCTCTTTATGACTTAAGGTAATAGAAACCCTAGAAGTTTTCCAACTTACATGGAACATATGCTGTTTGCTTCTGGTAAGCTCTAAGAAACCAAGATAATTATCACACGTCAGAAAATATTCACAAAGCGAGACAATTTAAACTTCAAACTTTTTATTCAAAAAATTAAAAAACATTTAAATATAGTAACCTTCTATTGAACTTTTCCTTCTTTTTTCCCTCTTTGGAAAACATCCCACTCCCCTTCCTCCAAAAAATCTGTCTTTGTGGCTTAGAAATGAGCAAAAGAAGAATCGTACTTGAATAGTTTAAACATATACCCTAGATTTTTCGTTTTTTTTACTAAAGAAAAAGAAAGAAAGAAATATTGTATCCTAAAAATGCACGCTGCTAGAACAAATCTTTTACCCCCCCCCCAACTATTGAATTCACTTGTTCTTATTAATAGATAAATGTGTTTCAATTGTCTAACGCTTTTTAAGGTTGATAACTTGGAGTCTTCTGGTCCAACTGGAAACAACGATTCTCAACCCTCGGCTAACATTGAAGGTGAAGCCCCTGAATCTTCTCGACAACCAGAAAATCCAAGACAAGGGAGAGATAATGGTAATGTCTTAGCTGAAAGCGTCTTTTCTAACACAGAAGTTTAGTATAGGCTCCATTTTAGACTCTTAGCAATCTCTGATTTTACACTAAACAAATAGTAAGACTATAAAAGAAAGTTCCTCCGTTTACTCTAGAAAGACAGTTGTCTTTCTAAAGAAAGTTACTCTCTTTTTTTCTCTTCTTTTACTAAAAGAAAGTCTCTTGCTAACAGAGGCGAATCTCTAGCATTTACGACGCCCCTGCTTGCTAATATGTCTTTTTCTCTTTGGCGTTAGTTTACGTTATATTATGCATATGTGCGTATTTATAAATTTATAAGACTAGAATTTTAAAGGAAAAGTTTAGTAGTTAAGTTTATCTGTTTTCTCTTGTGTGAGAAGTGTACTTGCCACAAATAAGAGACAACTTTACTGATTTCTTCATTTATTCAGGATACAGAAATTGTTGTATTAATTATTTCACACTATCTGATGTATAGGTATGTAAAATGTCTTGCACCACATGAGTCAATTACAACTATACTCAATTATTAAAAAATATACTTAATGTTAACCTTTTTTAAACATCTATCACCCGGGATTGGCATTGGGAATCAATTTTAGGGCCAACCAATGGCAGACAAATATAGCAATAGATTCTGAGATTTTAATTTATAGATGTCATTGGTTTGAAATGTAAGATATCTCTTGTATGAAAGTTTAAACAGAGTTGCCTTAGTTTTATTAGTTTGTGTAGTCAATAGTTTTTTTTTCCTTTATTGGGTAAACGTCATTGACATTAGTACCTAACACTATCTGTATTTTAGTTCAGATTCACCTATGCATTAGCTTTGGCCAGGATCCTAGATGGCGTGGTGTCATATTACGGAAGTCAATTTGCTATGTCCGACTGAGAAGTCGCACAGATAGAATGCAAAAAAGAATCAATAAGGGTAAACGTGTATTCACGTGGAAATTAATTTTAGAGAGGAATAAATTAAAGAAAAAATTGAATTTAATGAAAAATACAAGAAGTAAGAAAATAAATATGTTGAGATCTTAATGTTAAGCAACTTATGCTGCTTTGATGTTCTCATTGAAGTAACTCTTATAGCTTAATTTCCCTACGTGGATCAGTAGCGACAATTGTATTAATTATTATTGGTGGTGGTTTTATTTGTTTTAAGTGTAGTGTTTTTTCTTTTTATCTTGTGCTGAGGACGCCTAGTTTACATACAGGCGAAATATCCGCGCTATTTTAGTCTTTCATCTCTTTTCTCTCTACTGGCCGCTGTCTCGTTTTAGGTTTTTTTGTTGTTTTTTTGTTCAGTTTTATCTCTCTTTGTTGTTTGAATGCAGAAGATGCACGGAATAATTCTAGTAAAATAATTTGTGGAGTTGCTGATTGTGTCTTAGGGAAGAAAATTAGGAACGCAGCTAGGAATATTAGTGAAAATGCTACATGTTTAACACAGAAGAGAAGGTGCTTGTACAAAAATGATCTGAGTGATAGATCATATAGAAATTAGAGGAATGTGACGAAAACAGAGAAAGTATTAAAATATGATCTAAGCAGGTGTAAATTGGAGACCATTGATAATATTGCCGAGGATCTGGAAGATGCAGCTAGACGGCACAATAGTAAAATAGTGTACTGACCGGTTAATAAATTGAGAGGGATTGGTCAATCTGGACTTGTCCCAGTTAAAGATAGGAATGGGGTCACAACTATCAATAAGGAGAGAGTCAAAGAAAGATGTGCAGAATATTTTAAGAACCGAGATAGTTACAGGAAAAGATATAGAGGAAAATGAAATAGTTTGTGACACCTTGGATGTGGAAAAAGATCTATTTCTGAGGAAAAATTAGTGACAGTACTAAAAGGAATAAATAATTAAAGACCCCTGCTGCTGATAGTGAGTAAAATAATTTTCATACATACGGTGGCTATGAGATTAAAAATAAGTTACCGAAGATTGTGAATATGATTTTAGAAAAAGGGAAAGAACCTAGTGATTTCAGAAAACCCTAATTTAAGCCCTGTATAAGAAAGGTGATAAGAGTGAGTGTGGTAATTATAGAGGCATTAGCTTTGTTTCTGCAGGTAGCAAATTACTTAGTATTTTGATGTTTTTTGGACTTAGAGATACTGTCGACAAAGTTTTAACAGAAGAACAGTGTGATCTTAGGAAGGGTATAGGATTTGTCTACCAAATTTTTACTCTTAGCTATTAAAAAGAGTCATTCCTCATGTGCTGTTGCCTGAATGCCTTCACGGTGGCGATGGACCATGATGTGGATGTTTTTCAAGTTTAACTGGCTGATCCGATGAAATGTATTTTTCGGTCTCCTCCTTCTTTAGGTTCCCTCTGACTTTAGGTTCCACTCCAGCATCGTTGTAGGGACTCTAACTCCGCCATACGGAGGATATAACCTAAGTGGTTCCATCTTTGCTGGTGTGTTATAGAGCTCCCTCTCTGGTTGGTTACGTGGTCCCTCTAGTTGATATCCTGCAAGACAGCTATTCTTGAAGACATGGATCCCTCTTTCCCGCTGTGTTTGTTTTTGCAGGTCTTAGTCGTCTTAGCTGGGAGGAAGAATGTGACAGTGGAAGTCCAACTGTAGGCATTTCAGTCCAGTGTCCATGGTAGGTTTGTGTCGTCTCATTTCCAAGGAATTCAGATGAATCTGATTTAAGCCATTCCCATAAGTAGTAAATTTGTTTGATAATTGTAGTTCAAGTAGGTGGCTGCTTCTATTTCTACACAGCAATGATAGTCAACCTTGTCCCTGTCTTGAGATTAATCGGTGATTCTAGCTTTCATGACGGGTGGTAAGGGGTATTGTCTGTTGTTGAATTTACTTTCTGTTACTTTGACTCTTCTTAGAATATGCTCTAATGTTAAATATTCAGCCTCTATCTATATTGACGGGTGATAAGGGGTATTGTCTGTTGCTGAATCTACTTTCTGTTGCTCTGATTCTCTTCTTAGAATATGCCCTAATTCTAAATATTCAGCCCCTATCTGTAATGATGGATGATAAGGGTTATTGTCTGTTGCTGAATCTACTTTCTGTTACTTTGATTCTCTTCTCAAAATATGGTCTAATGTTAAATATTCAGCCTTTATATATAATGACGGATGGTAAGGGGTATTGTCTGTTGCTGAATCTACTTTCTGTTACTTTAATTCGCTTCTTAAAATATCCCTAAAGTTAAATATTTAGCCCCTATCTATAATGACGGATGGTAAGTGTTATTGTCTTTTGCTGAATCTACTTTCTGTTGCTCTGATTCTCTTCTTAGAATATGCCCTAATGTTAAACGTTTAGCCCCTATCTATAATGACGGATGGTAAGGGGTATTGTCTGTTGCTGAAATTACTTTCTGTTGCTCTGATTCTCTTCTTAGAATATGCCCTCATTTTAAATATTCAGCTCCTATCTGTAATGACGGATGTTAAGGGTTATTGTCTGTTGCTGAATCTACTTTCTATTACTTTGATTCTCTTCTTAGAATATGCTCTAATGTTAAATATTCAGCCTCTATCTATAATGACGGGTGGTAAGGGGTATTGTCTTTTGCTGAATATACTTTCTGTTACTTTGATTCTCTTCTTAAAATATAGAATAGAATAGAATATATTTATTCACTACAATAGCCGGAGCTAGCATTAGCATGTCATGACAAAAATAATTTATACCTTCAAAAACACTCACAGGAAAATTTAAACAAACATTATATTAATCAAACACATATTAATCAAACATTAAATATTAGTCGCGTCAATATTATTAAAATGACGGGTAAAATATGGAACAAATGATTTGCGATATCTCTCAGTACTATAGGCTGAGCAAGTCAGTAACTGTGGACAATTCTTTTTTATTTGTCGGAGTCTAGTAACTGGTCCTTCAGTTGGGGGGCTCACAAAGTTGGGTAGTAGACGACAATGAGTTGGGGAATTTAAACAATTTAGTCCAAATCTATATGTTAAGCCATGTCTACGACTATCAAGTGAGTCCAAATTGAGTTGTTTCAGTGCATCTTCGTAAGTTGAGTAGTTTTGTCCAAGTATAATTTTTACAGCTCTTTTTTGTATCGTCTCAAGTCTATCTGTTTGATCTTTTGTCAATCCCGGATGCCAAGCAGGGCATGTATACTCAAGAGAAGGTCTAACATAGCTGCAGTATACAGACTTTAAAACCTCAGTTGGTGTACCAAATCTTTTTAGGTTGGAAAATGAATGTAAAAGCGAGGCGCCTTTTTTAGTCAGATAGTCTATGCTATCTGACTAAAAATATGCCCTAATGTTAAATATTTAGCCCCTATCTATAATGACGGATGGTAAGGGGTATTGTCTGTTGCTGAATCTACTTTCTGTTGCTCTGATTCTCTTCTTAGAATATGCCCTAATTTTAAATATTCAGCCCCTATCTATAATGACGGATGGTAAGGGTTATTGTCTGTTGCTGAATCTGCCTTCTGTTACTTTGATTCTCTTCTTAGAATATGCTCGAATTTTAAATATTCAGCCCCTATCTATAATGACGGGTGGTAAGGGGTATTGTCTGTTGCTGAATCTACCTTCTGTTACTTTGATGCTCTTCTTATAATATGCTTGAATTTTAAATGTTCAGCCCCTATCTATAATGACGGATGGTAAGGGTTACTGTCTGCTGCTGAATCTACCTTCTGTTACTTTGATTCTCTTCTTAGAATATGCTCGAATTTTAAATATTCAGCCCCTATCTATAATGACGGATGGTAAGGGTTACTGTCTGTTGCTGAATCTACCTTCTGTTACTTTGATTCTCTTGTTAGATTATGCCCTAATTTTAAATATTCAGCCCCTATCTATAATGACGGGTGGTAAGGGGTATTATCTGTTGCTGAATCTATTTTCTGTTATCTTGATGCTCTTCTTAGAATATGCTCGAATTTTAAATGTTCAGCCCCTATCTATAATAACGGATGGTAAGGGTTATTGTCTGAAGCTGAATCTACCTTCTGTTACTTTGATTTTCTTCTTATAATATGCTCGAATTTTAAATATTCAGCCCCTATCTATAATGACGGGTGATAAGGGGTATTGTCTGTTGCTGAATCTACTTTCTGTTATCTTGATGCTCTTCTTAGAATATGCTCGAATTTTAAATATTCAGCCCCTATCTATAATGACGGGTGGTAAGGGGTATTGTCTGTTGCTGAATCTACTTTCTGTTATCTTGATGCTCTTCTTAGAATATGCTCGAATGTTAAATATTCAGCCCCTATCTATAATGACGAGTGGAAAGGGGTATTGTCTGTTGCTGAATCTACTTTCTGTTGCTCTATGTACTTCTGTACTTTCTGATGCTCTTCTGTACTGTCTGATGCTCTTCTTAGAATATGCTCGAATGTTAAATGTTCAGCCCCAGTGTTTAATGATGGGTGGTAAGGGGTATTGTTTGCTCCTGAATCTACTTTCCGTTACTTTGATTCTCTTCTTATAATATGCTCTAATGTTAAATATTCAGCCCCTATCTATAATGACAGGTGGTAAGGGGTATTGTCTGTTGTTGAATCTATTTTTTGTTACTTTGATTCTCTTCTTAGAATATGCTCGAATTTTAAATATTCAGCTCCTATCTATAATGACGGGTGGTAAGGGGTATTGTCTGTTGCTGAATCTACTTTCTGTTATCTTGATGCTCTTCTTAGAATATGCCCTAATTTTAAATATTCAGCCCTATCTATAATGACGGATGGTAAGGGTTATTGTCTGTTGCTGAATCTACTTTCTGTTATCTTGATGCTCTTCTTAGAATATGCCCTAATTTTAAATATTCAGCCCCTATCTATAATGACGGATGGTAAGGGTTATTGTCTGTTGCTGAATCTACCTTCTGTTACTTTGATTCTCTTCTTAGAATATGCTCGAATTTTAAATATTCAGCCCCTATCTATAATGACGGGTGGTAAGGGGTATTGTTTGTTGCTGAATCTACTTTCTGTTATCTTGATGCTCTTCTTAGAATATCCTCGAATTTTAAATGTTCAGCCCCTATCTATAATGACGGATGGTAAGGGTTATTGTCTGTTGCTGAATCTACCTTTTTGTTACTTTGATTCTCTTCTTAGAATATGCCCTAATTTTAAATATTCAGCCCCTATCTATAATGACGAGTGGTAAGGGGTATTGTCTGTTGCTGAATCTACTTTCGGTTATCTTGATGCTCTTCTTAGAATATGCCCTAATTTTAAATATTCAGCCCCTATCTATAATGACGGGTGGTAAGGGGTATTGTCTGTTGCTGAATCTACTTTCTGTTATCTTGATGCTCTATTTAGAATATGCCCTAATTTTAAATATTCAGCCCCTATCTATAATGACGGGTGGTAAGGGGTATTGTCTGTTGCTGAATCTACTTTCTGTTATCTTGATGCTCTTCTTAGAACATGCCCTAATTTTAAATATTCAGCCCCTATCTATAATGACGGGTGGTAAGAGGTATTGTCTGTTGCTGAATCTACTTTCTCTTATCTTGATGCTATTCTTAGATTATGCTCGAGTTTTAAATGTTCAGCCCCTATCTATAATGACGGGTGGTAAGGGTATTGTCTGTTGCTGAATCTACTTTCTGTTATCTTGATGCTCTTCTTAGAATATGCCCTAATTTTAAATATTCAGCCCCTATCTATAATGACGGGTGGTAAGGGGTATTGTCTGTTGCTGAATCTACCTTCTGTTACTTTGATTCTCTTCTTAGAATATGCTCGAATTTTAAATATTCAGCCCCTATCTATAATGACGGGTGGTGAGGGGTATTGTCTGTTGCTGAATCTACTTTCTATTATCTTGATGCTCTTCTTAGAATATGCCCTAATTTTAAATATTCAGCCCCTATCTATAATGACGGGTGGTAAGGGGTATTGTCTGTTGCTGAATCTACTTTCTGTTATCTTGATGCTCTATTTAGAATATGCCCTAATTTTAAATATTCAGCCCCTATCTATAATGACGGGTGGTGAGGGGTATTGTCTGTTGCTGAATCTACTTTCTGTTATCTTGATGCTCTTCTTAGAACATGCCCTAATTTTAAATATTCAGCCCCTATCTATAATGACGGGTGGTAAGAGGTATGGTCTGTTGCTGAATCTACTTTCTCTTATCTTGATGCTATTCTTAGAATATGCTCGAGTTTTAAATGTTCAGCCCCTATCTATAATGACGGGTGGTAAGGGGTATTGTCTGTTGCTGAATCTACTTTCTGTTATCTTGATGCTCTTCTTAGAATATGCCCTAATTTTAAATATTCAGCCCCTATCTATAATGACGGGTGGTAAGGGGTATTGTCTGTTGCTGAATCTACCTTCTGTTACTTTGATTCTCTTCTTAGAATATGCTCGAATTTTAAATATTCAGCCCCTATCTATATGACGGGTGGTGAGGGGTATTGTCTGTTGCTGAATCTACTTTCTATTATCTTGATGCTCTTCTTAGAATATGCCCTAATTTAAATATTCAGCCCCTATCTATAATGACGGATGGTAAGGGTTATTGTCTGCTGCTGAATTTAGCTTCTGTTACTTTGATTCTCTTCTTAGAATATGCTCGAATTTTAAATATTCAGCCCCTATCTATAAGGACGGGTGGTAAGGGGTATTGTCTGTTGCTGAATCTACTTTCTGTTATCTTGATGCTCTTCTTAGAATATGCTCTAATTTTTAATATTCAGCCCCTATCTATAATGACGGATGGTAAGGGTTATTGTCTGTTGCTGAATCTACCTTCTGTTACTTTGATTCCCTTCGTAGAATATGCTCGAATTTTAAATATTCAGCCCCTATCTATAATGACGGATGGTAAGGGGTATTGTCTGTTCCTGAATCTACTTTCTGTTATCTTGATGCTCTTCTTAGAATATTCCCTTATTTTAAATATTCAGCCCCTATCTATAATGACGGATGGTAAGGGTTATTGTCTGTTGCTGAATCTACCTTCTGTTACTTTGATTCTCTTCTTAGAATATGCCCTAATTTTAAATATTCAACCCCTATCTATAATGACGGGTGGTAAGGGGTATTGTCTGTTGCTGAATCTACTTTCTGTTATCTTGATGCTCTTCTTAGAATATGCTCGAATTTTAAATATTCAGCCCCTATCTATAATGACGAGTGGAAAGGGGTATTGTCTGTTGCTGAATCTACTTTCTGTTGCTCTATGTACTTCTGTACTTTCTGATGCTCTTCTGTACTGTCTGATGCTCTTCTTAGAATATGCTCGAATGTTAAATGTTCAGCCCCAGTGTTTAATGATGGGTGGTAAGGGGTATTGTTTGCTCCTGAATCTACTTTCCGTTACTTTGATTCTCTTCTTATAATATGCTCTAATGTTAAATATTCAGCCCCTATCTATAATGACAGGTGGTAAGGGGTATTGTCTGTTGTTGAATCTATTTTTTGTTACTTTGATTCTCTTCTTAGAATATGCTCGAATTTTAAATATTCAGCTCCTATCTATAATGACGGGTGGTAAGGGGTATTGTCTGTTGCTGAATCTACTTTCTGTTATCTTGATGCTCTTCTTAGAATATGCCCTAATTTTAAATATTCAGCCCTATCTATAATGACGGATGGTAAGGGTTATTGTCTGTTGCTGAATCTACTTTCTGTTATCTTGATGCTCTTCTTAGAATATGCCCTAATTTTAAATATTCAGCCCCTATCTATAATGACGGATGGTAAGGGTTATTGTCTGTTGCTGAATCTACCTTCTGTTACTTTGATTCTCTTCTTAGAATATGCTCGAATTTTAAATATTCAGCCCCTATCTATAATGACGGGTGGTAAGGGGTATTGTTTGTTGCTGAATCTACTTTCTGTTATCTTGATGCTCTTCTTAGAATATCCTCGAATTTTAAATGTTCAGCCCCTATCTATAATGACGGATGGTAAGGGTTATTGTCTGTTGCTGAATCTACCTTTTTGTTACTTTGATTCTCTTCTTAGAATATGCCCTAATTTTAAATATTCAGCCCCTATCTATAATGACGAGTGGTAAGGGGTATTGTCTGTTGCTGAATCTACTTTCGGTTATCTTGATGCTCTTCTTAGAATATGCCCTAATTTTAAATATTCAGCCCCTATCTATAATGACGGGTGGTAAGGGGTATTGTCTGTTGCTGAATCTACTTTCTGTTATCTTGATGCTCTATTTAGAATATGCCCTAATTTTAAATATTCAGCCCCTATCTATAATGACGGGTGGTAAGGGGTATTGTCTGTTGCTGAATCTACTTTCTGTTATCTTGATGCTCTTCTTAGAACATGCCCTAATTTTAAATATTCAGCCCCTATCTATAATGACGGGTGGTAAGAGGTATTGTCTGTTGCTGAATCTACTTTCTCTTATCTTGATGCTATTCTTAGATTATGCTCGAGTTTTAAATGTTCAGCCCCTATCTATAATGACGGGTGGTAAGGGGTATTGTCTGTTGCTGAATCTACTTTCTGTTATCTTGATGCTCTTCTTAGAATATGCCCTAATTTTAAATATTCAGCCCCTATCTATAATGACGGGTGGTAAGGGGTATTGTCTGTTGCTGAATCTACCTTCTGTTACTTTGATTCTCTTCTTAGAATATGCTCGAATTTTAAATATTCAGCCCCTATCTATAATGACGGGTGGTGAGGGGTATTGTCTGTTGCTGAATCTACTTTCTATTATCTTGATGCTCTTCTTAGAATATGCCCTAATTTTAAATATTCAGCCCCTATCTATAATGACGGGTGGTAAGGGGTATTGTCTGTTGCTGAATCTACTTTCTGTTATCTTGATGCTCTATTTAGAATATGCCCTAATTTTAAATATTCAGCCCCTATCTATAATGACGGGTGGTGAGGGGTATTGTCTGTTGCTGAATCTACTTTCTGTTATCTTGATGCTCTTCTTAGAACATGCCCTAATTTTAAATATTCAGCCCCTATCTATAATGACGGGTGGTAAGAGGTATTGTCTGTTGCTGAATCTACTTTCTCTTATCTTGATGCTATTCTTAGAATATGCTCGAGTTTTAAATGTTCAGCCCCTATCTATAATGACGGGTGGTAAGGGGTATTGTCTGTTGCTGAATCTACTTTCTGTTATCTTGATGCTCTTCTTAGAATATGCCCTAATTTTAAATATTCAGCCCCTATCTATAATGACGGATGGTAAGGGTTATTGTCTGTTGCTGAATCTACCTTCTGTTACTTTGATTCTCTTCTTAGAATATGCTCGAATTTTAAATATTCAGCCCCTATCTATAATGACGGGTGGTAAGGGGTATTGTTTGTTGCTGAATCTACTTTCTGTTATCTTGATGCTCTTCTTAGAATATCCTCGAATTTTAAATGTTCAGCCCCTATCTATAATGACGGATGGTAAGGGTTATTGTCTGTTGCTGAATCTACCTTTTTGTTACTTTGATTCTCTTCTTAGAATATGCCCTAATTTTAAATATTCAGCCCCTATCTATAATGACGAGTGGTAAGGGGTATTGTCTGTTGCTGAATCTACTTTCGGTTATCTTGATGCTCTTCTTAGAATATGCCCTAATTTTAAATATTCAGCCCCTATCTATAATGACGGGTGGTAAGGGGTATTGTCTGTTGCTGAATCTACTTTCTGTTATCTTGATGCTCTATTTAGAATATGCCCTAATTTTAAATATTCAGCCCCTATCTATAATGACGGGTGGTAAGGGGTATTGTCTGTTGCTGAATCTACTTTCTGTTATCTTGATGCTCTTCTTAGAACATGCCCTAATTTTAAATATTCAGCCCCTATCTATAATGACGGGTGGTAAGAGGTATTGTCTGTTGCTGAATCTACTTTCTCTTATCTTGATGCTATTCTTAGATTATGCTCGAGTTTTAAATGTTCAGCCCCTATCTATAATGACGGGTGGTAAGGGGTATTGTCTGTTGCTGAATCTACTTTCTGTTATCTTGATGCTCTTCTTAGAATATGCCCTAATTTTAAATATTCAGCCCCTATCTATAATGACGGGTGGTAAGGGGTATTGTCTGTTGCTGAATCTACCTTCTGTTACTTTGATTCTCTTCTTAGAATATGCTCGAATTTTAAATATTCAGCCCCTATCTATAATGACGGGTGGTGAGGGGTATTGTCTGTTGCTGAATCTACTTTCTATTATCTTGATGCTCTTCTTAGAATATGCCCTAATTTTAAATATTCAGCCCCTATCTATAATGACGGGTGGTAAGGGGTATTGTCTGTTGCTGAATCTACTTTCTGTTATCTTGATGCTCTATTTAGAATATGCCCTAATTTTAAATATTCAGCCCCTATCTATAATGACGGGTGGTGAGGGGTATTGTCTGTTGCTGAATCTACTTTCTGTTATCTTGATGCTCTTCTTAGAACATGCCCTAATTTTAAATATTCAGCCCCTATCTATAATGACGGGTGGTAAGAGGTATTGTCTGTTGCTGAATCTACTTTCTCTTATCTTGATGCTATTCTTAGAATATGCTCGAGTTTTAAATGTTCAGCCCCTATCTATAATGACGGGTGGTAAGGGGTATTGTCTGTTGCTGAATCTACTTTCTGTTATCTTGATGCTCTTCTTAGAATATGCCCTAATTTTAAATATTCAGCCCCTATCTATAATGACGGGTGGTAAGGGGTATTGTCTGTTGCTGAATCTACCTTCTGTTACTTTGATTCTCTTCTTAGAATATGCTCGAATTTTAAATATTCAGCCCCTATCTATATGACGGGTGGTGAGGGGTATTGTCTGTTGCTGAATCTACTTTCTATTATCTTGATGCTCTTCTTAGAATATGCCCTAATTTAAATATTCAGCCCCTATCTATAATGACGGATGGTAAGGGTTATTGTCTGCTGCTGAATTTAGCTTCTGTTACTTTGATTCTCTTCTTAGAATATGCTCGAATTTTAAATATTCAGCCCCTATCTATAAGGACGGGTGGTAAGGGGTATTGTCTGTTGCTGAATCTACTTTCTGTTATCTTGATGCTCTTCTTAGAATATGCTCTAATTTTTAATATTCAGCCCCTATCTATAATGACGGATGGTAAGGGTTATTGTCTGTTGCTGAATCTACCTTCTGTTACTTTGATTCCCTTCGTAGAATATGCTCGAATTTTAAATATTCAGCCCCTATCTATAATGACGGATGGTAAGGGGTATTGTCTGTTCCTGAATCTACTTTCTGTTATCTTGATGCTCTTCTTAGAATATGCCCTTATTTTAAATATTCAGCCCCTATCTATAATGACGGATGGTAAGGGTTATTGTCTGTTGCTGAATCTACCTTCTGTTACTTTGATTCTCTTCTTAGAATATGCCCTAATTTTAAATATTCAACCCCTATCTATAATGACGGGTGGTAATGGGTATTGTCTGTTGCTGAATCTACTTTCTGTTATCTTGATGCTTTTCTTAGAATATGCTCGAATTTTAAATATTCAGCCCTTATCTATAATGACGGGTAGTAAGGGGTATTGTCTGTTGCTGAATCTACTTTCGGTTATCTTGATTCTCTTCTTAGAATATGCTCGAATTTTAAATATTCAGCCCCTATCTATAATGACGGGTGGTGAGGGGTATTGTCTGTTGCTGAATCTACTTTCTATTATCTTGATGCTCTTCTTAGAATATGCCCTAATTTAAATATTCAGCCCCTATCTATAATGACGGATGGTAAGGGTTATTGTCTGCTGCTGAATTTAGCTTCTGTTACTTTGATTCTCTTCTTAGAATATGCTCGAATTTTAAATATTCAGCCCCTATCTATAAGGACGGGTGGTAAGGGGTATTGTCTGTTGCTGAATCTACTTTCTGTTATCTTGATGCTCTTCTTAGAATATGCCCTAATTTTTAATATTCAGCCCCTATCTATAATGACGGTTGGTAAGGCTTATTGTCTGTTGCTGAATCTACCTTCTGTTACTTTGATTCCCTTCTTAGAATATGCTCGAATTTTTAATATTCAGCCCCTATCTATAATGACGGGTGGTAAGGGGTATTGTCTGTTCCTGAATCTACTTTCTGTTATCTTGATGCTCTTCTTAGAATATGCCCTAATTTTAAATATTCAGCCCCTATCTATAATGACGGGTGGTGAGGGGTATTGTCTGTTGATGAATCTACTTTCTATTATCTTGATGCTCTTCTTAGAATATGCCCTAATTTTAAATATTCAGCCCCTATCTATAATGACGGGTGGTAATGGGTATTGTCTGTTGCTGAATCTACTTTCTGTTATCTTGATGCTTTTCTTAGAATATGCTCGAATTTTAAATATTCAGCCCCTATCTATAATGACGGGTGGTAAGGGGTATTGTCTGTTGCTGAATCTACTTTCTGTTATCTTGATGCTCTTCTTAGAATATGCTCGAATGTTAAATGTTCAGCCCCTATGTATAATGACGGGTGGTAAGGGGTATTGTTTGTTCCTGAATCTACTTTCTGTTACTTTGATTCTCTTCTTATAATATGCTCTAATGTTAAATATTCAGCCCCTATCTATAATGACAGGTGGTAAGGGGTATTGTCTGTTGTTGAATCTACTTTCTGTTACTTTGATTCTCTTCCTAGAATATGCTCTCTAAGCTAAATATTCAGCCCCTATGATAAAACTGTAGGGATGCCCTATAGATTTGTAAGTATGATCATAGGTGTCATTTGGTTGGCCACCGCTGGTATATAGTATTAACTGTGCTCAGCTTTTTTGGCGTTTGTAATCGCTTTTCCGTTATGAGTATCGGAATCTTATTAACACAGATGACTTAAGCTTTGTACTTTTGCAGCTGAAGTCCGGAGATACAGAAGTGAATCAAGTTCCACCTCAAGTGATGAAGGCCCCAATCAACAGAGAGGCCGTGATACCCCAGGTATTCCGCAAGCCCATATCTATTTTCGGAGTTGTAAGCAGGCAATCCAGGCCATACTTTAGCGGCTCCTATTTGAGTAACAGTGTGGCTAATAATTCAGCTAATAACATTAATCAAAAATATAAGTTTCGAACTGGAGCGCTATGGCAAACACGGATTAGTTCCCTCTGAATGGTTGACACGGTGAATTTTTTGTAGTAGGATAAGGCAAAATATTGCTGATCGTTATAAATCATTACTAAAGTCTATAATAAGCTATACCTTTAGATTGAGATTTCTAATACATCTGAGGGTTCTAACTTCAAGAACTCTCAGCTACAGATCTTAGTGAGAATCAAACAAAAATTTTTCCTCCATGTCCCATGTTCTGTCGCATGAGGATCTGATATCAAGTTCTGATATGCAGAACTGCACAGCAGTCCTGATCTTTTAGAATAGAATACAAGTGTTTTCTGAATTCAAATGTATTGCGCTTATAAATGGCCTCTACCCATTAAAAATAGGAAATGATGGCACTGACCCTGTACAAATTCCACCGTTCAAAAATCCTTGCTGTTACTGTTCAATTCTTCCGTGTCGTAATAATTCTAAATGCCCCGAGGGTCTGATATCAAGTTTCAGTGGCTGAATTATTGTTGTCCCCCTATAATTTGAACTTTTTACAGAGTAGGCCTACAAATGGCTCATTCATATTCTCTTTCTGCTGTTAAAAAAAATAATTAACATTTAAATATAAGAAAATAAGTGACGAAATATGCTCTAGTTTTTTTTTTTAAATTTGGGTAGGATTTTTTAATTCCAAGTAACTCAAGTGGAGGAAATTCCCCTTGTTCGCTGGAATGATTCAGAGTATTTATATATGAAAAAAAAAATGATGTGGGTGCATTTTTTTTTCTTTATTATAATTTTTTCTCAAGAAGCTTATGTCAGCCAAAAGCTAGACATGTAATAATGTTTGATAAATGTAGAAAAGCGGCTTTTGCTGCATCTGAAAGTCGTTATGTAACTTGGTACGACCTCTAGAGATGGATCTACCGCCATGATATCCCACACCCATCCCCTGGGAAGCTATTTTCAACTTCTCAATACCTTTCTTGGGGCACAAATTTTTTGGGGAGTGATATGCAGGAAGTTTAGGAAAAAAGCATCATTTTGGTATTCTCATATATAAAAAAAAATGTTCCCCTTTTCTAAATATTTTAAAATACTTTTTCTGGTACTTCCACTAAAGATTTTGATTGTTTTATTCGTTTATTTATAAACGAAGTAAGACAACTCCTGTCTTACTTGCAAGGCTTGAACAGTTTCTTTGAAAACAGGTTTTAAGTTTCGCTTATTTCACTATTTAATAGCTTTTTGTAAAAATCTAGCTTTAAGCCCGTTGACGTCTTTAACGGGCTTTAAGCCCGTTGACGTCTTTAACGCTTTGATTAACGATAATGATTAACGTTGATTAACGTAATGATAATTTGATTAACGTTGACGTCTTTAAGCCCGTTGACGTTGTTTAAGCTTCGCAAGAAGGGTTGGACCAATATTTTAGGTAAAAAATAATCATTTTACTAGGCTTTTTCGTGACCACTCCTGTCTTACTTGCAAGACTTAAATAGTTTTGGAAAATAAGTCTTAACTTTTGCTGATATTACTATTTAATAGCTTTTATAAACGTCGAGCTTAAGCTCTATAGAAGTCAAGCTTAACAAGAAGTACAAACCAATAGTATTCATAAAAATATTCGTTTTACTAGGCTTTTTATCCAAGAATAAAAACTTTTCATGGGCGTACTTTGTATGAATGAGCAAAAACAAATTCTCCTGTTCAAAAATGTTAATAATGATTTAAAACAGGATTTAGAACCCTTATAAACTAGGATTTGGAATGCCCCCCTTTCTTTTATTCGGATGTGAAAGACTCGGTGAGTCAGACACGCACTCAAGGATTCCTTTGTTTGTCCTTGGTACTTCAAACTAAGCTGTTTAACAACCCATTCTAATAAAGTAAATCTGCACTTTACGCATAGGTCAGACCCTTGGGAGGACGTGTGGGGTATCAGAATTCTGAATAAGCTTAATTTTCGGCCACTATTTGGCATCGTGGCCGCAGAAGGTTGTTTAAAACAGTTGCAGAAGAGGGTAAAGGAAATATAAAAATGGTTATTTGCTTGTTCTTGTTAAAGAGAAGCGGTCTGCATTTAGAAATGATATAGTTAAATATTTTAAAATGGTTTTAAGTAGTTTCCAGAATATTTTTCCAGAAGTTAAGGAATTAAGTGTAGGGTCCATTTAATGGCTTATTTTGGTTTTTAGTAATATGATAACTAAATTTAGTAATGGCAAAAATACAGGCTTCGGGTAGTGTGTCCACCTTGTCCCTATATCAGTAGTGGAATCTCGTATATATTTACCGTATGTTTATTCATACGGTAAATGAATACCCCGCCCCGTATGTTTATTCCTGATATTTAGGCTTTTACTATAGGAAACATAACATATACTACTACTACCGCCGGTACTAATAACTCACCGCAGCAGCAAGCTGTCTGAGGCCAGCACAGTTACGCACTCCCATCCGCCACTCTAATCCTTTCAAAGCATCCCTCTTTACACCCTCCCCGGAAGCTCCCATTTCCCTTAAATCTTTCTTTTCGACATCCCTCCACTTCAACCGCGGACAACCCGCTTCCCGTTGAGTCCTAGACAGTTGGCTGAAAAGGACAATTTTCGGTAATATGTCATCTGGAGAACGCGCTCTAGCCATCTCAATCTTTCTCTCGTTATAGCCCTGGGAAGTGGGATTGAACTACGCTTTTCGTACAGCCTACATTTTGAAATATGGTCAGTCAGTCAGGTACCCAAAAGAATCCTTAGGCCATTCCTCTGGAAAGCATCTAGAAAATCTTCCTCCGTTTTTTGGAGCGCTCATGCTTCAGATTTATCTTGAACCACTGTCTTGACTGTTGCTTCCAATATTCTAATCTTGGTTCGCAGACTTATCTTCCTGTTCTTCAAAACTCTATTTAAATGTAAAAAAAAAAAACACCCCGAGTCTTGCCTACTCTACTTTTAACATCTTCACTGATCCCACGATCTTCAAATTTCATTCCGATTCTTTAAGAATGACCACTGAATCATAAATGCCGTTTAATTAAAATAAATAGCTCTTTTTAAAGTACTAAAAAAAACTTAAGCGTAAAGAGCGGTGTATTGACGAGGGGGCAAACCGCCTCATATACGTAGTAATTTCTGTTCTTTTTAAGTACAATGTTGCCCCTTACTTTCAGTTAAAAAACGTGTCCTTTTTTATTTAATTTCTGATCGTTTTTTAAATAATGCTGGGAAATCCAGCACCTCCCACATGGAAAATTCTCTCCCCCCCATGAAAAATTATCTCCCCCCATGAAAAATTCCCCATAGATCCTCCCACGTAACCCCCTTCACTGATCCCCCCCACAAGTAAAAAATCCCCCTGGAAACGTCTGTATATGTAGTGAAAAGTTCATAACTTGCAGCCCTTCCCACGGGAACTGTGGGGGATTAAGTCTTCCTGAAAGTCATAATTGTTAGATTTTTCGACTGTACTGAACAAAATGGCGCTCAAATTTTTGATCCGGTGACTTTGGGAAAAGATGAGCGTGGAAGGGGGCCTAGTTGCCCTCTAATTTTTTTGGTCACTTTAAAAGGGCACTATACCTTTTAATTTCCATTCGAATGAGCCCTTTTGCGGCATTCTAGGACCACCTGGTCGATGCGATCACCCCTTGGAATAGAGAAAAAAACAACAACAAAAAACACGCATCCGTGATCTTTCTTCTGGCAAAAAATACAAAATTCCACATTTTTGTAGATAGGAGCTTGCAACCGTTCAAGTTGGGTTCTCTGGTACGCTGAGTCTGATGGTGTGATTTTCATTAAAATTCTATGACTTTTAGGGAGTGTTTCCCCCTTTTTTGAAAATAAGGCAAATTTTCTCAGGCTCGTAAATTTTGATGGGTAAGACTAAACTTGATAAAATTTATATTTATTTAAAATCAGCATAAAAATCCGATTCTTTTGGTGTATCCATTGGTATAAAAATTTTGTTTTTTTCGAGTTTCGGTTACTATTGAGCCGGATCGCTCCTTACTTACAGTTCCTTACCAACTGATTATTGGTCAAAACTTTCGTTTTGTACGAAACAGTGGATCGAAAAGAGAACTTAAGTTAAGTTTAAATGTTGAAATAAACTTACTATTGGTCGGAGTTTTGCATTTCTTTTTATGTGAAATCTAGACTGATTATTTACCAACTGATTATTGGTCCAACTAATTATTGGTTACCAACTGATTATTGGATTATTTCTTTTTATGTGAAATCTAGACTGATTATTTACCAACTGATTATTGGTCCAACTGATTATTGGTTACCAACTGATTATGAAATCTAGACATTTTGAATGGAACCAGTCTTGTTGTGAATGAAACCAATTTCTAGCTTCATAAAAAATCTTGTTATAGTTAAAACATATAATGTTATAGATATGTTATAGTCATAAAAAATTTCATGTTATATCGACGAGAGGAGAAAGAAAAGACTTGTGAAAGCGCTTTTTAAGACAGTTAATGATGTTCATGTCTAAGAAAGCCTCATGGTACTTGTGTGATAACCGCCCTACCGTTTCAAGTTGTTCATTCATTGTCACATTATAGAAAACCGTTTTTCCGTTAGTTTCTTTCAGCTTGGCATGAGTGTGAGATAAGAAGTGACAGAACAGAACGCAAACATAATTTGGGCTATATATTTCCTCTTTTTTTTGGGGGGGGGGGGGGGGGTGTTAAGTATTTGGACAGTGTGAAGTTAGAAAACAGATCTTACCACATAATATGCAGAATAACCGTACCTAACACATTATTCATGCATACCCGCTATACTTTACCATTCCCCCTTAATGTGCGATTGTATAGCCCAAATTTCTTTCTAAATTATTATATTTTTATCTTACTTTGGTATATTTCATTAAGATAGAGCGCCAGAGAAACACATTAGAAGAACGTAAGTTAGGGCGTCTATCATACAAGTACCAGCCTCGTTTTCAAATATTATTCTTTTCTTATACATATGATGGATCGGCGTTGTTATTCTCGTCAGTATCTGTGGCAATTTTCTGCGCCTATTCTTTCTGCGCCTATTCTTTCATATTTTTTATGATTTTAATCAGGTTATGGCTATTGGAATCCAAATATAGTGTCACGAAGAAGAGCCCATGGACGAAGTACAAGACCAAGGAATCCAAGGGCATCTGAATTAGATCGAAACATTCAACTTCAAAGACAGCTGGAATCCCTTCGTCAAAGCCAAAGATCAATTGAGTAAGTTAGAATTGGCTTTTGATTGACTTGTAAAACACGCAGCTTTTATATTGCTGCGTTTCTAGTATCTCTGTTGTAACTTTGTTAAAAGTTGGTGTCTTGTTTACTGTGTTGATTTATTAAAAAGTTTGAAAGTTCAAAAAAAGGTTGTCTCCTAACGCAAAATAGTTCACGCATAGTCAGATAGGGCGGGGGCGGGTTTTGTTGGAAGGTTTGCTCGTGGGTGAAAGGGTGTTTTATAGTTCTTTAATGAAGACCACACCCTCTTCTAAATAAATTCCTCCGCGCTTAATGCATAACGCATACAGTAAAATTCAAAACGATTCTATCAAAATGATCTTCTGGATATTAATCTATGGATAACAAATTCTTCCCTATGGACTGGGACTTATATCTATGGACTTGCCTATTCCCTATGGACTATTCCCTTATTCCCTATATTACCCTTTCCCTTATTCCCTATGGATTTATAACGTATACCCTAAATCCTCTGCCATGAGAACTCAAATCTACAAGAAAAAATTGAGAAAAATATTGGTTCATCCAAAAATGAGGCCCGAATAGTGTATTTCCTAAAGATATATTATCATCCTAGTCGTTTCAAAAAGCGGCTAAGGTAGGGTATACTAACGGGAATTTCAAGCGGCTCTAGAAGAAGACAGAGAGATCTTCGCCAATATAAAGGTTTCCATTATCTAACTCCTTCCTTTGAAACTTCTTCACCAGCTTTTATGATTGTCATCAGTGCTTATTTCCTTTGTTATTCGTTATTTGCCCTGACCCTTTCAATCGGTACCGCCTGCACTAGATCTTTTTTTATGATCATCTATTTCTGGATAATTGCAGAGACAAAGCTCTTGAGTTTTGTAGTAAAGAGCCATAACCTTCACTCTATTATTTTTATTTATACTTTCTTCCCCAGAGCCTTTTTATATCTTTATATCAAAAGCATTTTTGCATCTGTTTTGTCTTCATATGGACGGGTGGTGATAGAAACTTTGGAGTGGGCTTGTTTAATTGAAAATTTAAGGTTTTAGTGCGCTATTTAAGAGTCAAAAGTGACTGGAGGGCAGCCAGCACCCATTTCTTGCACCTCTTCTCTAACCAACTCCCCCCTGGAACCCTCCAAAGACATTTAATAAAAATTCTGAAATGCCTATTGTGTTCAATAGTCAAAACATCCAGTAAATATGGCTCTGGGGTTGATATAACCCCCACAGACCCTCAGACAAGGGTTATAAATAGTTTAAATTAGGAATGCGTAAGCATAGGTTTTGCATTGAAAAAGGGAAGCTTATGTAATATCTTGGGAATCGAAGAATGTATTAAGCTGAGACTTTCAAGGTATATTAAAAAAAGGGGGGGGAGGCTGAACTGAATTAAATGACGCCATGCATCTCCAGGTTATTAAAAGGGCATATCTGCAGTATTTCAGGAACAACTAAGTGTATTAAGTTGAACTTTTAAGTAATGTTCAGGGGGATGTTGCAATTAATTAAGATCTGCCGTGTTCATCCTGGCTGTCAAAAGGACATATCTTCAATAGCCCTGGGCAAGCTAACGGCATAACGTTGAAAATTCCCCGGGATATTAAGGGGAATGCTGAACTAAATCGAAAGACACTATGTGCATCCATGTTGTCAAAAAGTCGTATCTACAATATCTCAGAAGTGGCTGAGGGTATCAAGTTAAAACTTCCAGAGGACATCGAAGTAATTCAGAATGCACTATGTGCATCCAGGTTGTCAAAAGACCGTATTTACAATATCTATGGATCGGATAAGTGTATTGGGTTGAAACTTTAAGGAGATACTATGTACATCCTGGTTGAGAAAAGGGCGTATCTTGAGTATCTTAGGATCGGCTAGGGGGATCACATTGGAACTTTCAGAGAATACTAACGGGAATTTTATACCAAATCAAAAGGGACTATTTGCGTATAGGCCGTCAAAAGGCATTATATGCATTATGTCAGGCACGGCCAAAGTTGTAACCTTCAGGAAGTGTTAAGGAAGATATTGAACTATAGTACACAATCTGCATCAGGATATCAAAAACGTTTATCTGCAATGTATCAGGAGCAGCTAAGAAACTTATTGAGTTGAAGCTTCTAGTAAAGTTTTAAGATGGATTTTGAGCTCAATCAAAATACGCTGTGTGCATCCAGGTTGTGGACCAGGTTGTCAGACATTTTCTCGCGCCACACCAAGCATACACTCCCGTAAATATCACAAATAAAAGAGTTTAAGAAATAAAGAGAGCTGAGTGATCCCTCTGGAGGAATGGATACAGAATTAATGTTTTTGAGTGGAAATCATTTAAAAATTTAAAAATATTTTAACAAAGTTTCGAATTGCTGATATTTCCGGAAATTAATACAATTGAATATTAAGAGATTAGTTCATTTTTATTATTTTTCCAGTAATATTAATTATAACAGTGACTTTATTTTATTTTTACTTCTTGATATCGCTGGGAAAAATTGAACCACGCTGTTCAAAATACATATATCAATAAAATAAAAATGATGCACTAGCCTTTGGATGGTTCAGGGTCAGGAGGGTCGTAACCTTATTCCTGTTTGTAGTAATTTTTGTTTCATGTTTGTTCGACATTTATTTATTTATCTGCACAAGTGTGTGTTATCTTTATGCTTGATGTAATTTTTATGTCAATTTCTGTTCGTTTTGGGTTACATTTATTCTTTGGTACTATTGGACTATTTTTCTTTGAAGAAACTTCTTTTTTGTAGGTTATGTTAAAATTAATCCCCTACGTAGGTTGGCCAATGCATCGGATATACCGCAAAAATTTATTAGCTGATCTCCATATTTGTATTCTGAGCCCTATTTGACTCTTTTTGGACCCAAATTAATCTTTTGCAGTACAAAAAATCCGAGAATGGTATATTGCCTATTTTTATGCTTTTCTTTTGTTAAAAAAGGCGTTAGATATTAGATTTTCAGAAAACCCCCTCTCCCGATATTTTACGACCAATGGTTTGGTACGATCATCCCTGGGGGAGAGATATTTTACAGATATAATAAGTCATGCGCGCGTTGCCTTAGTAGTCTCTTACCGCCTGACTAATTGTGAAATAATTAAGTTTCAATAAGAAGGAAATTGTAATAAAAAGATTGAAACTGCTTTTCACATTTCAGATTCGGTAAACATATTTTTATATTTGAACGTTGCTTTTAACTCGTATCCAGATCTTACTTCTTTAGTCTTAAAATCATTCACAGTGTTGTCAGAAATGTGATCGCGTCGTCCACCAGTGATTCCGTAAAACCCGTTATATCTAAGTCCTTATATATTTTATATCTAAACTTATAAGTCCTAATATCTAAGTTCTTATATGACTATATCTAAACCTATAAGTTGTAATGTCTAAGTCCTTATATATCTATATCTAAACCTTTAAGTCCTAATTTCGAAGTCCTTATATATCTATAATCCTATATATATATATATATATATATATATATATATATATATATATATATATATATATATATATATATATATATATATATATATATATATATATATATATATATATATATATATATATATATATATATATATATATGTATATATATATATATATATATATATATATATATATATATATATATATATATATATATATATATATATATATATATATATATATATATATATCTAGCGGTCAAATTTAAGAAAGAATATGGTCTTGCCTAGAAAAGGATTGTCAACTTCAATATTCAAATAAGCATTTTTTTTCCCTTGCAAAAAATATTTTTCAAGCCCCTTTTCCGAAAAAAAATATTAGAGACCAGTTCTCTATTTGAAAATGTTTGCTGGTTCTCTAGGATGATCATAAAAAAAAATTTAAACAAGTTGTCAACAGTAAAATCCTTTCTAACGAAGAAGTGGGTACCCGTAAGGAGGCAATTTTTTTTCTCTTCTTGTTTCGATTATTATGGAAACGATTTTGTATAATTGTACCAACGTATTTGAATCCCTGGCAAAATGGCACGCTGTAGCAGCTGTGATCGACCTCTGGGTTCCATATTACCAAGAAGAGATCAATCTCGCTGCAGCCCCACCGGATACAGTGAGTTAGTTCAGGCTTTATGTTGGTTTAGGTTGGCTTTTAGCCAACCTATCCAACTGGCTTTTTGATCTAGGCCAGGTTACCGGCATTATTTATTTGTCTATGTAAGTATTCAGTTGAGTGTATAATCTATCCAGTGGGTGGCAGGGATGATAATAATTCAAATGCGTGAGTTTTTGAATGCTCCCGTTCAATTCTCCCCGTAGACTAGGGAGAATTAGAAAGTGACAAAAGATCGTGGCAAGCTATGATTCCACAACCAAAGAGGAAATTCTTAAAACAAATATTGCGACAAATTTGTAATTGTTGAGATGATGCATCCTGGTGAATGGAATGTAAAAAATCTGAATTGCGACAAAGTTGTGATTGTTGACATGATGCATTCTGGCGAACAGAATCTAAAAAACCTGGATTGCGACAAATTTGTGATTGTTGAGATGATGAATTCTGGTGAACAGAATGTAAAAAATCTGAATTGCGACAGATTTGTGATTGTTGAGATGATGCAACCTGGTGAACAAAATGTGAAAGAAACTGAATAGTGCAGAAGTCTCTGCAAAATATGGAACATTTTTATCGAATTCTTCAACTTTACTGGCAATTTACCAGATCTACCATGACCCGAGGAAAGAGGGGTTCGTGAAAAATTGGCATAACCCCTAGTGATTTAATCTCGGATATTGAATTAAAAACTTTAAATATTTTTTTTATATTTAAAGAACTACTGCTTCTTAAATCGACAAAAATCTTACTTTGGATTAACTGCTTTTACAAAACATTCTTTTTCTGAATTCTAACTTTTTCTTTTCTTTTCAGGAACTCAATGCGCACAGTTATATACAAGACTATAAGAACTCGACTTCTTTTGTTTCAAGTAATGTGCACTAGATTAGAGGGACAACTAACTTATGCAAGACAAATGTCTGAAGGTAATCCTTTTGTGTTATATCTACTCTCTTCAAGCGAACAATAATTGTGTATGTATGTATGCATGTATTTTTTCTCGAAAACGGCTCTGTAATTTTTTTTGAAATTGGCAAACTAAGATTTTTTTGTCTTGAAAAAACTATCTAAATACGTCATGAGTTTAGAAAAATTCGTTTAGAGATTAAAATTCGTTTAGAGTTTAGAGAAAAAATTCGTTAGATTCCTTAATTTTGTAAAAAAAATTCATGTTAATGACACCACATTCATATGCATTTCAAGAGTAACTAGCATCGTTTTTCCCAATGGGTGATGGTATCGGTTTTGGTATCTATGTCGGATAGATACGTCATATGACCAATGAACCTGAACAGCAAAAGCAAAAGGTCTGGAACAAGTGTCTTAGTTAATAATGAACGAAAATGAAGCACAATGAAATCTGTTGTTGGAAGACATTTAGGCAACGAGTATCGTAACGAATCACAAATGAAAATGGTGCAGAATGAAATCTGCGGTTAGAAGACAAGCGAAGGCGAGAATCACATCGTATAACAAACGAAAATGATGTGCAACGAAATACTTCGGTTGTAAGAGAAACAACAGTGAAAATCGAAAGGGAAAATCATACAGAACGAGATTTCACATATAATACTCACGACAACGAGTATCACAACGAATCCCAACTGAAAAGGATGCACAACAAAGCCTGATGTTAAAAGACAAGCAACAGTGAGAATTGCACCAAATCGCGAACTAAAATGACGCATAGCAAAATTTGTGGTTAAAAGACATTTGTCAACTAGCATTATCAATCGAATAGGTAGTATTTGCAAAGAAATAAAAAAAAAAACAATAGAACGAAGGAACGTGTTATTTTCGCTGCTCAAAAAAGAAATAATTAGGATTAATGCTGAGATTTTTGATCGCCTCCCAAAGGATGCAAATCCTATAAAAGATATGATTTTGTGAAGAACAGACTGCCAGAAAGGATAGAATTTGTCCCATAATTTCTTGATTTCATTAAAGTTGCTGATTTGCCACCGCATGATTTAAAATTAAAGAATAAAAATGGCAATTATGCTTGTGTGGCTGGGATTATTAAATAAATGGCTAGCTAAAGCAGAATCAAAGGAGTTTTTAGTATTATTAAAAATTAATCTTTTGTCTATGTCTTCTTTATGCTGGTATAGCCTTTTTTGTAGATTCTGATAAGTTCTGCCAATATAATAATTGCCACAATCGTGTATTTGATAAAACCCTCTTTGACAAGTAACTGGGATATGGATGTGGCTATTTCTGAGCAATTATTAAAAAACAAAATAGAAGAAAATTCTCACTTGATTGAAGTTTCAGCGACAGGAATCGGTTGTGAAGTTTTTATGACCCTAGTTAAAATTTGTAATAAGTTTCAATGTTTTTTTTTTCAGTTTCGTGATTCCCTTTATCAGCAAATAAATGGGCTACAAATGGGAGCTACAAGGAGATATATATATATATATATATATATATATATATATATATATATATATATATATATATATATATATATATATATATATATATATATATATTGTATGTATTTAATATAATGTTTATAAGGTGAGATAGACCCATATATCTCGCATAGATAAAGTGAAAAACAGAGAGAAACAAAATGTTTTTTAGGAGGGGAGGGGGTTGGCTGAAATGCAAAATTATTTTTCATTTCAGAATTTTCAGGGAGAAGAATCTCCAGCCAAACAATGTCTTTTGGGGTCCCCCTCCCACCTACCACAGCTAAAAATATGGTTTTAATTCTCTATTTTACACTTAAAATTTTCAGTAAAAAGAGGAAAGTTTTCAAATCATCGGCGACCAAACTGCATGCCTCGTCCAAATAAAACACTTTGTTTGTAGGGAGACTAGGTGGCAAGTCCTTTACTTATCACATATTGATTTGAAAAACTGCCCGCCCAAAGTTGGAAAACTTTGGCGTCAAAATTCGGTTTTAAGACCTCTGTCCCTCCCTCTTCATGGAAAGATGCTCTGAACTCTCTGGGTTTTCCCTGTTCCTCAAAATTTTTTCCCCTTTTTGTTAAAGATCTGAGCTTTTTAACACTTTGCAACGGTATTAGATAATGCAGGCTTAGAGAAGTTAGGCTAGATGTTAAATTTCAGCGCAAAGAGTGAGAAGCTGAAAAGGAAAGGGTTAACAGCCTCCAAGTAATCCTTCTATTAGGTTGTAACTTAGTAGATTTTGTAACTTAGTTGTAACTTAGTAGAATTGTGCATGATAAACGGATGAAACATTCAGAGAGTAAATCAACGGAATGAAGCTTGCAACTAAATATTTTTAACGATCGTGCATTTTGTAAATAACACACATATCCTTAAAATCCGATGTGCCACCACGTGGCAGCAAGGTGTTTGAAAGTGGAAAGATCCGTAAGCGGCTTTGTGAGGGTTCTAAATCCGTTGGTCATATCAGAATCTTTGCGTAACAGGACTTTGGGACCGTGCGGGCCACAGTGGTTTTCGTGTGGAACAAAATAGCCCAAATTGACACTATTTTGTGGTGCAGTATCTTGTTTTTACTTTAAAGGATCAATTGAACTCAAAATGAGGACAGAACAGAAAGTAGATTATCGGAAGTGGCGTTTTTCAAAGTAGGAATAGGGCCTTGTTCTTTAGTGTGTATTTACAATGACAGGTGATAAATCTTGAACTCAACTCAGCTTTGTCCGATGTTGGCAGTGGTAGATGCAGAGCGGATACGGAGTGCCTTCTGACTTGGGTACTGTTCACCTTTTTTCAGTTTTTAATTACATCTGTATACATCTATGGAGCAAAAAAATAAAACTGCAATCAGAATAGTGGCTTATGCACTTTGAAACTACATATTTCTAAAATTATAATAATCTAAACCTTCTTAAAAAAAATAAGATAAAATGAATTTCAATAGGTGCTAAGGCACATATTCTGGGAGTAACATAAAAATCTACCCCAGCCCGGTAAAGTATTAGTTTTGTATCCAAGAGAAAACTTGGATTATTTTCCTGTAGTTCCATGTTAAAAAGTATGGTCTAATTTTAATGCTTATGATTCATCTGACGTAATGTTATGTATTTTCGTAAGTCAATCACATTATTTCTTGTATCTTAGAAAGAGAATACTAATAGCCCCATCTTTTTAAAATCTGATTTATTTTTTCGTGCTCTTGCATGACATCTAAAGTCAATAGAAGAACGTAAACTGAAATTCCTTTAGATTGGCTCTGCTTGTGTTAAATTCTGATCCAGTAAAAAAGAACGGAAAATTTTTGAATCACAAAATTGTTTGCAAGTAGTCTCTTTTAAAGCAAAGGTGAAAAAATAAAAGATGGTTGTGATATAACGTTTATCAATATTTCAGATTCTTCATCACAGGATAGGAATTGGGATGCTCCCCAACGAAGGCAATATGAAGCGGTATTTAGTTCTGCTATACGTTGCAGATTCGTAAGTTTTATATCTCTGTTCTCTAGGTGTTTTCAAAAGATGAAGGATGAACGATTATCTTGTTTTATAAGTTATAGTTTATGCTATAATATTATATTTACGTATAATATAAATGTAATATATAATAGTTATATATAAAATATAATATACAATATATAATATAATATATAGTAATATATAAATATTATGTAAATACAAAATTATATTTATATGTATATTTTAAGTTAAATTTGTGTCTGATAAATTATATTAACTTATATTTAAAAAATATATTTCCCACAAAGGAAGTTTTTCAAAGAAAAGTGAAAACTTTCATTATACCAAAGACGAGCAGAAATATTCTCAAAGATTAATTCAAGTGTAAATCCAACATAAATCACTGTCAGTAAACAAATGAAACACAAAAAGAGCAGAAAAAATTCGAGTCTAGCTTAAAATAAATAGAAACTAGCAGTGACAAGAGTAGGGGTAACGCCTTCTAAAGACCAAAACGTCATTTGTGCTTTACTGAAAATAATTTTTATTTTAAACTGTGTGTTTTATTTGTCATAGCATTAAAAAAATAGAAAGCAAATCACTATAATGACCAAAATTGCTGAAAAAACTAATGAATGTAGATTGAAAGTTTGATATATGGGTATTCGTTTCTGAAATCCTCAGCAATTTTGGATCTATTAACGTTATAAGAGAGAAAATGTTTAAACTGTATTTGTTTCCAGTGAAGCACACATGACGTTCTAGTCTCTAGAAAGCAGAGTAGTTGTAGTAGTGGTAGTAGTTGTGGTAGTAGCACCACTGTAAAGTATTATCATGCACGTAATGTCTTAATGTTGACTCAGTATCCCCCTCAAAATCTCTTGAAAGTTTCAACTGAAAACCTTCAGCTGTTCCTCAGATATTGCTGATGCGAACTTCGAGGTAATTGAATATCGTAGAAAAAATAATTTTTAACATAAATTTTCTTGTTGCAATCAATTTAGCTCTTCTATTTTGATTGCGCACTAATTATCTTTAATTATTCTCTATTACAATCCCTTTGCTTCTAATGTATAATAGTTTTAATAGCTTAATAAAACTTCCAGAAACGTCGATGGATAATATTTAAAGGAAACTGTTGAGTTACAATCCCTCATAATGTGTTATTTATGATGTCCAGAATCAGTGTTGTTGAAAATACTTTTACAATGTAGTTAATTATAAATACAAATTACTCATACAATAAAGTAATTAATTAGTCATTGGAAATACATTGCCAGGGAATTACAAATTACAAAATACAAATTAAAATACTTTAATTACAAAATGCGTATTTAAGGAATTATGGATTACAAAACATACTTTTTCTCAAAGCATACTGTTTAAGATGAAAATTCCTAAGGTTCAAGGTTCAAGGTTCAATCGGGTTTAATTAAAAAAGGAAATAAATAAATTTAAAGTACGCTGCTCTGTTACAAAACTCACGTTGAGACCCTTAAACATAAAAGATTATTCACTAACACGCAGTACGGCTCCCACTTCAATCTTCGACACAACCACACGCCTCCTCATTATATAATTCTTTTAATCTTAACCATAGGGTTCCTCCCTCCCTCCCCGGACGTACAACAACCTCACCTGAATGTACTAAAAAAATCTAAACTTCATCTAATTTAATTTATCTTTCTTTTTTTATCTTTCACTTATTGACCTTTAACTAAATATTTATTTAAATTATTTTTGAAAGACCCGAGGGAGCTCCTACATCTCAGCTCTTTTGGAAGCATGTTCCACACTTTAGCACATGCTACATAATTAATACATACATAATACATAATTTATTATCGAAGTTGGGAGTTTTTTTTTAACAAAAGAAGTTTCTTAAACTTTTTATCTCCAAGCTTACTCTGCTTTGCTGTGAAAAAACGGAAAAAAGACGTTCTAATGGAGCAGACACTTCCAGAAGTTGAACTTCTGGAACTTCTGGAATCCGTATTGAACACGTTCCAGAAGTTCAATGGAGCAGACAATGGCATGGCACTATTGAACTTCTGGAAAACTCTTGCAACGTCTGCGATATTCTTTCAAAGACTCAATCGATCGGTTTCTATCATCCATGAACCTCAGTAACTGAGCTTTATAGCCGAAAGAAGAATCCGTGCTCGTCCCAAGAGCATCACTGTCGAAAGCAAAAAAAGTCATCTAGATCAATTAAGGCCACTTTCCTGTGCTCGGCATCACAATCAGTCTACTGATCATCAGCTTTGGCTAGTAAAATATGTTTCAGTTTGTCACAAAACACATCAATGATTTGGTCTCAAGTATCTCCTGGTATCCATCTTTCCTTGAAACAGGGTGGCATCCACTAGCTATTGCTAGCTCTTTAAAACTTGGTTCACTTTTGCTGCATTGTAAAAGCATGTGCTAACCAGATCACTAAGCCATCCAAGGTCACATCCACGAGAGCTTGTGCGTGCTAGATAGAACGTTTTGTTTCTTGTCAATCATTTTCTTTCTTAGTGCAATCAATGTGGGCAACAGTGTTCCCAGGAAACAGTTCTTATATCCCTGTAGTATGGCCTGGTCACAGGCGCAGTTACCTTGGCATACTCCTCGAGAAACTCAAGCTCAATCGCTTTCAACTCTGGAACGTTTAGTTTGGTTTAAACCTGCCCAATTTGGTCCCGCACTTCGACAATTTTTTTCACATCATGTCGAGAATTCCGCTGAGCCAAGCCATACACAAGGTTTTTGAAAGTTTTTTTTTCTCTACAGTTATAAGACTGTTCTCTTTATTAATTTCTTCAATTATTTAATCCATTATAAGATCATCAATTTGCCTCTGAGAAAGTTTGCTTTGCTTTTTCTCAAAGAAATCTCTGCCCGGGGTTCTTTTTCTAGGAGGCTGTTCTGTCATGGCTTCAGAATCCCAACTGCTTCAATCGTCAGGTTGATTTGGATTTTTGACACCCTCTTCTGACTCTGACATCTGTGACTCATTACCATCAAGGGTGTCTGTGAAAACAAGCTTTTTCTTCTGTTTTTTTTTTCTCCTGGATCTCTTTGTACTTAAAAAAACCAGTGATGGATGAACACGCTAGAAAGAGAAACATTTTCAGACACCTATACCTATCTGATAAAGCAATAAGTTCCAGACAAACATCTTTTTTTAAAACGCGTCACTCACCAGCTAAAGAAGTAAAAAAAAGAAACAACCTCAACAGAGCAAGATACACATAGGACCAAGTTTAGTAACAATTTCTTTTATTTTATTCAAGATATCTTGACAGAAATAAAGCACATATGAACAGTTGTACTTTTTTCATTCAACATTTGTCAAATATTTTGATTTTTCTGTTACAAGGCAAAGAAGTCTAAGGGCAAGGAAGTAGATGTCCAAAAACCTCTTCTTCAGGCTTACTTGCAACGACCCATCTGAACTTGACAATTATGAGCCAGATTTGGGACACATCCAATCAAAATTTTGAGATAGCCATTTTGTTCAATGTCGTTCAAAGGTCCGGGAATTATGTCTTTCAAGATGACAACCCCCCCCCCAACACGCACACAAAGCCCTCAGGACAAAAGTCGTACGTTATGCCCTGGGGGCAAATAAGGTTTTTATAGAAAGGGTGGTCGTATTAACTTTAGAGGGGTCTCATTGGACTGGTAATCACAAGTTCTAGTGCCCTTCTTAAGAATCAAAGTGATCGGACGGTAGCTACCCCAGCCCCCTTTTTAAGGTTTTAGACCAAGGCACATGTATAGGAGTTGTCGTAGAAACTTCGGAAGGGGCTCATATAATTGAAAATTGCAACGTCTAGTTCCCCTTTTGATAGTTGAAAGGGATTGGAGGGCAACCAGCCCCTCCCCCTTACGCCCATCATTTCCCCAAATGCACCCAATCAAAATTTTGAGATAGCTGTTGTGTTTATTGTGGTAGGAAGATCCGGTAATTATTTATTTGAAGATGACAACCCCCCCCCTCCTCCCTCAGGGCAAGGGCTGTAGGTTATGCCCGAGAGGCATACAAGGTATTTATGGAAACAGTGGTCTGTATAAACGTTGGAAGGGGCTCATTGGATCGGAAATTAAAAGTTATAGGGCCGTTTTTAAGAGTCAAAGCGGTCGGAGGGTAACTAGACCCCCCCGCCCTTACAGTCAATTTCCCCCAAATGCATCCGATAGAAGTTTTAAGATAGTCATTTGTTCAAAATAGTCTAAAGATCACATAACAAGGCCTTCGAGGTTGACAAAAACCCCCAGAGTCTAGGGGCAAGGGTTGTAAGTTATGTTCCGGGGCGTATAATCATTTTATAGAAGGGGTAGTTATGTGAACTTTAGAGGAGGCTCAATTGATTGAAAATTCGAAGTTCTATTCCCCTTTTAAGAGTCAAAAGGGATATAGGGCAACTAGTCCCCCCTCCCTGACACTTTCTTTTCCCCAAACGCATCCTGTGAATATCTTGAGACAGCGACTTGGTTCACCATAGTCCAAAGAGCAAATGACAATTCGTTCATGGAATTAAACTTTGGATTGGACGGGGCTCATTTGATTGGAAGTCGGAAGACCTACTGACCTTTTTAAGAGTCAAAAGTGAAAGGAGGGCAACTATCCTCTCCCCCACAAGTCCATTTTCTCCAAAACACATCCGATCAAAATTTTAAGATAACTATTTTGTTCAGCATGGTTGAAAGGTCCAGTAATTATGTCTTTGGGGATGTCATCCTAATCTCAGTCCTAGGTTCAGGGTTTTAAGTTGGAAAATTCTTTTATTGTTTATATATAGCATATGTTATTGAAAAAGGTGTGCATGTTTGAACTTCATTTTCCAAAAATACGAAGGGAATTCAGGTGAGCCTTTCATAGAATGTCGAGGGATCTGTTAAACTAAATCTGAAAAAAACTAAATGTGCATACGGATTGTCTAAATGTTGTAACTCGTGACTGAGTGAGTATATTAACTTGGACGTTTCATGAAATGATAAGGTATATGATCAAAAGTTAATATCTGCATGCTACCACTACTACGACAACCACCACTACTACAACAACCACCACTACTACTACTGCTACCACTACTACTACAACTATCTACTACTTTTACTGCTACCACTACTGCTTCTACCACATTACTCCATTTCCAATAATGATGTGAAATTTGAACTAAATCAAAAGTCGTTATGGGTATGAACATTGCTAAAAGAGCGTATCTCAAGAATTGATTTGGTCAGTAAGTTGGAACTGTCAGAGTATGCTTAAAGGGAAAATTATCTGAACTATGGATTATCTATAATCCATAGGATTATAATCCACTATGGATTATCTACTAGGATTATCTATCCGTAAAGGTATGAAGGTGAAGTTTTCAATGTTTTTTAGGGGGGGGGGGTGAACTTAATCACAATACGCCGTCTGCATCTAGGTCTACAAAAGGGCATAACAGTAATATCTTAGGAACAGCTTGGTGTGTGAAGTTGAACAAGTTAACTTCCCAACAAGTCAACTTCAGGGATCTTGTTTTTACGTGGTGTATTATATGCTGTATAGTGTATTAAGTATTTAATAAATGAAATTAAATGAAACTAACAGGGCTTGTTGCGGGGGATGTTGAACTAACCAAAAAGAAAATATTTACATCCTATTGCTACTGTTTCTACTCGTACTACTACTACTGCTGTTATTATTACTACTTCTACTTCTGCTACTGCCACTAAAGCTAAAGCTACTACTATCAATTCTACTGCTACTACTACTACTGCTGCTATTCAAACTTAGGTTAATAAGGCCACAAAATCGAGAAATATTGAAACTAAATAAAAACACACTATGCCCACACAGTTTGTTCAGAGGATGTATCAGATATGCTTTAGGAACGGTTCATGATATTAAGTTTAAACTTTCAGTGTGAATTGAATGGAATGTTGTATAAATCAAAAGTATTATGTACATACTGCTACTAATGGTTCTATAATGGTACTAATCTTCCAAGCGTAAAACTACCACAAATCACCATGAATAAATCAATGGAACCCAAACCAAGTTAAATTATAATAAACTAGCTGTTGGGGTGGCGCTTCGCGCCACCCCAACACCTAGTTGGTGGGGGCGCTTCGCGCCCCCAACCCCCCAAGCCCCCCCGCGCGCGTAAGTCGTTACGCGCGATATTAGTTACGCGCCATTGTAGTTGTGTCCCTATGTCCCACCTGTGAATATAGATAGATATATATATATATATATATATATATATATATATATATATATATATATATATATATATATATATATATATATATATATATATATATATATATATATATATATATATATATATATATATGTTTTTAACTACGTAAAACTTGCGAATATACAACATTCTTTGCTGTCCCATTGTCTGTGCATATAAATAGATTGTCAGGTTTACCGACTCTTGAACATGCAACATATAATGGTCCATGGGAAAACAATCCGTATTCAGATCTATACCTCATGATTCTAATGATTGCCCTTGAGCTTTGTTGATGGTGATTGCTAATCGACCATTCCCTGAGTCGCCATCGTCATTTATATATCCCCCTGTGCACCCCGGCGTCCCCTTTGTAGTTATGTCCCTGTGTCCCGGTCGTCATTTATATTCCCTGTGTCCCGGTCGTCATTTGTGTCCCGGTGTTCCAGTCTGTGATTTCTCTTTGAGTGTCCCGGGCGTCATTTATATTCCTTGTGTCCCGGTGTCCCGGTCGTCATTTATATCCCCCTGTGCCCCCCGGCGTCCCCATTGTAGTTGTGTCCCTGTGTCCCGGTCGTCATTTATATTCCCTGTGTCCCGGTCGTCATTTGTATCCCGGTGTCCCGGTCTGTATATACATTCATTTTTTAGTTTTGTTTTTCTCCTTCATTTTTTTCCTTTTTTCTTTTTTTTCTTTTTTAGTTTATTTAGATTTTTAGATTTTTTAGTTTTTTTATTAGTTTTTAGTTTTTTTGTAGTTTTTACCATTTTTTTAGTTTTTTTAGTTTTTTTTTTTTTACTTATGTCCTGGTCGTCATTTATACTCCCTGTGTCCCGGTCGTCATTTGTGTCTCGGTGCTTTGTTGATTGCTAATTTATATTATATTTATATTTATATTTTTTATATTTATTAATATTTTTTTAGTTTTCTTTTTCTCTTATTTTTCAGTTTTTTCCTTTTTTTTAGTTTTTTCTTTTTTAGTTTTTAGTTTTTTTTTGTTTTTTACCTTTTTTTAGTTTTTTTAGTTTTTTATTAGTTTTTAGTTTTTTTTTAGTTTTTGCCTTTTTTTAGTTTTTTCAGTTTTTTTTAGTTTTTAGTTTTTTACCTTTTTTTAGTTTTTTTTAGTTTTTTAGCTTTTTAGTTTTTTTTCTTTTTAGTTTTTTTTTGTAGTTTTTACCTTTTTTAGTTTTTTTTCTTCTTTTGTATTAGTGTGAAATAATTCAGACGTCATATGCGGACAAACACGACGTCACTCGACAGACAGACAGACAGACATAACCCACAAACAACTTATTTTTATATATATTTATTCATATTTTTTTAGTTTTCTTTTTCTCTTTTATTTTTCAGTTTTTTCCTTTTTTTTAGTTTTTTTCTTTTTTAGTTTTTAGTTTTTTTTAGTTTTTTACCTTTTTTTAGTTTTTTTAGTTTTTTTAGTTTTTTAGCTTTTTTAGTTTTTTTATTAGTTTTTATTTTTTTTGTAGTTTTTGCCTTTTTTTATTTTTTTCAGTTTTTTTTTAGTTATTAGATTTTTACATTTTTTAGTTTTTTTTAGTTTTTTAGCTTTTTTAGTTTTTTTTTCTTTTTAGTTTTTTTTGAAGTTTTTACCTTTTTTAGTTTTTTTCTTCTTTTGTATTAGTGTGAAATAATTCAGACGTCATATGCGGACAAACATGACGTCACCTGATCCATCCACAGATCCACACACAGACAACTTATTTTTATATATATAGATAACCGGGTCAACTCATACCAAAAATTAACATGAGTAGTGCTGACAAACCCCATGGTTTGATTGTCAGTCTAATATACATATTTATGTATTCCTTAAAAGTTCCAAGAATGTTCTGTTTATTAAAGAAAAAAAGTGCAAGCATTTAAAATGTATTTTGTTTGTTTCCAGTAAAATCAAAATTATGTTCTGGTCTTGATTGAGAAGACATGGGGAAGATTCTCAGCACTACTCATGTTCATTTTTGCTCATTTTGAAGTTTAACTCGGTTATTTATTGTTATTCCTGTTTATTTTGGGTTTCATTTATTTATTGATTGTGCTTTGTGGTAGTTTTATGCTTGGAAGATTACTCGACTTTATTTCTGCTTAATTATGGTTTATTGGAGCTCTTTACTTTTTTGAAAAACTTGTTTTGCGGAATGATTTTTAAATCAATAAGAAATAAAAGTTTGAAGCACAGATAAAGATTTTAATAACTTCTCAAAAACAGCTTCTCCACTTATATTCCACCTAATTTTAATGCCATGGATTTTTTATGACACAGATATTATACTTTTTAGTTTAATTTTAGTACACTCAGTACTCAGGCCAGTTCAGTTAAAACATTTTAAAATGCTTTTTTTTTTTTTACTTCAAAATACTGAATACTAACAACGACTACCAATGAAAAATTTTGCCTTAGCTATTGAACTTTTGCTATTTTCATGCATGCCTACTCTACAAATATAGCTGGCCTCCAGTAAAGTGTTCCTACGGATCTTCTTCTAAATCAAGATCTTAAAAAGCTAACTATGCTAAATACAATCCGGAAAAACAGTAAGAACTCTCGAAAACTGTGTTTAATAGCCGAAAGTATTTATAAATTTTGGTAAAGGTTGATTTGTATTTAAATACAGAAAATAAATTAAATATGTATTTGAATTATTTGATCTAATTTTTAAATAAATACTTATTTGAATACGTTGAAAAGTTACTAAATACGGATTTAAATAATTATGATTAATTACTTACACAACATGTCCAGAAGTTACTATAAATCATATTGGTATTGTTCAAACCCCCTTCCCCACTGAAGGCTTTATTGTAATTTGTGCTTTAATGAAATCAGGTTCAAAAAAAGAAAGGAAGGGGGAAACTATATAAATCAACATACTACTCACGTTCCATGAAAAAAAGGCTCGTCCGTCCTTGTCAAAATGTTTCTACAATAGTTCTATTTTGCTGTATCAAAAAGATTCTTCTTTTAATGGCTTGTTTTCTTTAGTCAAGTCTTAGTTAGACCAAAAGGTTCAGCACAATTTTTAAGTTCAATCTGAATTTTATTTTCATAACTGGGATACTACACTATAGCTTTTTTGGGAGTGGGGGAGACCACTACAAATATTTTAGAGTCAATTAGGTCCTTTAATTTATTTTTAGGGCAATGAAGGTCATTCATTCGTAGTTATTTATGTGCGGTATCTTATATTAGCTAGTTTATGCTTTTTTAATTTTTCTCGTGGAATAAAATATGTTTATTGAGCACAATGGCTATAAGCCAACATAACTAAGTCAAAATTGACAAGAATTAATTAACTACTGCAAAGATCTACAAAAAGAACAACAACAGTCAAATAAGTACTACATCAAGATCAACGTAAAAACGATAATGTCAAGCAGTAAGACTAGGGGTTAAAGTAAAGAATAAAATAGACTAGAAAGGAATTAGTATATTTTTGTGTTTTCCAAATGATATTCCTTTAAGTAAAAGTGTACTGGGATTTATTTTAGTCTTCATTCTTCTTTCTTTTTATTCTACCTTTACTTTCAGTATTTTCTTTTTTATAAAATTTTTCTTTCTTAATTATTTTTTTTTATTCTTTTCATTCTAGTATGATATTTGGTTTCCAGAGTGTGTTGGTAGGGAGAAAGAATGTCACTTTGAATGCCAGACTGTAGGAATTTCAGTCCGAAGTTAACGTTAAATTGTGTTGCGAGAGCAACACTTTGGTTTTGTCCTGTTTTCTTTAGTTTTTTTCCTATACCGCCGATCTCAGCTTATTCCTGGAAACTGATAAGGGTCTAACCTTTGCGGTTCTTACGGAAAGTGTGGACCTCAGGCCGGATTGATGAATATGACATTACATTTTGGAAAGCTCCGCAGAACTCTTGCCTGGGGCCAAAAAGGATGGTTTTTGCTTGTCCACGAGCCAGAGCCTATGGTTTGCGAAGTAAAGTGGAGTTATATAGCCTATGTCAGAGAGGAGTATCTGAAGTTGTGCAGCCAAGCTTTCGTTTTATCAAAGCATGTTTCTGCTTTGGAGTGGAAAGATCTGTTCTAGCAGGCACGCAGGCAGGCACCACGTTCAAATTGAAGATGGAATAAAATCTATAAGTGTTAAATATATATGGCAGTTACCCGGCCCCACAGCCAATATATCTTCTTTGAGTGATAAATAGAAAAATTTACAGAAGCTAAAATGTGTCATTTTCCCACGGGTCTGAAAGTGCTGCCATCTATTGTTTCTATCCATTTCTGTTCATGATTTCATCTGAGTTTATCATTCGGTTTTTCGGACTTGGGATTGCGGTAGAGAAATGGTATCAGATGTGCCTAATAAACTTTAAAAGTTGTCTCATTGCTAAAGAAATTGGAGCTTATCCTTTGCTCCTTTCTAAGTGGTGACGTTATAAAGTACTACGGCAAAAAAAAAAATCTACTTTTGAACTAAGACAGATAGAATTTTTTTTTGACGGCAATCGATAGCTCTTGATGAGCTGATCAAAGTATATGACATCCATTTTTTAGTACAAAAATTCCTTCATGAGGTATACCAGTTTGAAAGTTTCAAGGGGTTGACAACTTCAGTAGTAAGGTACACACTGAAACGAAATCTAGGCCGATACAAATTGTGAGACATATAGAGGACTTGTAAGCAACAGTTGGCTGTTAGGTAATAATCACCTTAGGCAAAGAGGGGTTAGCAACTTTTCTAGTTGGTATATCTATTATTTGTTTCCAGTGTATTTGATGGTAAAGCCAATTTGGTTCCAGTGGTAAGACATGTAGGGGACTTGTAAGTAATAATCTGCTGTTAGGCTACAGTCAACTTCAGCGATGAGGGGTTTGCAACTATGCTAGTTGGTGTACCCATTTATTTGTTTCCGGTGAACTTGATGCCTATCATGGCTGTTGGGCTACAATCATCTTCAGCAATGAAGGGTTTGCAACTTTTGCTAGTTGGTGTACCCATTTATTTGTTTCCGGTGAAGTTGATGTCTATCACGGGAGAGGGACTTGTAAGTAAGAATCTGTTCACTTTGGGCTAGAAATTTGTGTAAATTGGTGCACATTGTACTCGATCTCTTTAAATCTGATAGAATTAACTGTTTAAGCAACGGGTACAAACGATAACGTAAAACAATGAGGTAGCTTCGTAATAATTAGTGTAACCTATGGTATTTTAATCCTGAAAAGTTACGGATAGCTTTATAATACCAATTAGATTATACAAGATATTGTTCCAAGTTTTCATCCGTCATGATGTCTACGATTGAAAAGGATAAAGTTCAACTGGCTGCAAAGTCAATTTAGTCCCTTCTTTCGATATTATTTTGTATTTGTTGTTTTTTCAACGCTGAAGAACAGCCTGGGGTCATGTGATAACTGATTGCGTTCTTCTTAGAACCTACCGTTTTAAAAACTTCTATAGGCTGACAACTTCATCATTTAACCGATAGTGAAGAAACAAGCACAAACGAGAATGTAAAACAATGAGATAGTTTCGTAATAATTAAAGAGTTTCATCTATGGTATTTTGATCCTGAAAAGTTAGTGATAGCTTTAAAATACCAACTAGATTACATAAGATATTGTTCCAAGTTTTCATCCGTCATGATGTCTACGATTGAAAAGGATAAAGTTCAACTAGCTGCAAAGTCAATTTAGTCCCTTTTTTCGATACTATTTTGTTGATGTTTTTTCAACGCTGAGGAATAGCCTTTGATCATGTGATTACTGATCGATAGCGAAAAAACAAAACCAAAGTTTTGCTCTCGCAACACTTTAGCCGGCGAAGCCGGACAAAGGTTGCCGCAGCACTTCACTTTGCCCGGGCAACGTAGGTCGAGTTTATATTGTATTATTTCTAAGGAAGTCAGCTGAAGCTGATTTAGATCATATTTATACGAAGTAGGGGTTGGAACCGTTTCTGTTTTCAGCCAACACAAAAAAGGAACAGAAGTAGGGGCAAAAAAACGGAAATTCGTTTGTTTTTTCGTTTTTTATTCTCGAAAAACATAGATTTAAGTTTACGCTTAAAAAGCGTACGTTTTAAAACATATCTTTTCAGTTTCTGTCTATTCTTATCTCTCTTTTTTCAGTTTCTTTAGGTTTGCGAGAGTTAAGTGGACATTTACTGATATGAATTAATAAAAAACACTAAACATACAAAAAGCCTACATAAACTGAAATTTATTACTTAGAAAAATTTGAACTTCAAGCGACTTTGCAGTCATTCGCGAGCACTGCTTTCGAGTATAGTACCCAGCAATGCTGAATGCACTATCTCTGAAGTTGAAGTTCGCAATGAAGTTGAAGGCACTATGCGTGCAATTTCACTTAACTTCAAGTGAGCGTAAAAGCCACTCTAAAATTGTAGTGAATTATTTTTTTTTTCAGATCTTCATCTCTCACTGAAGACGACAGGGACTCTCTCCTCATTTGTCCTGCTAAAAATTGCTTCTAGCCGGGCAATGCTCAATTGTTAACATTTTGCCTCGAAGAGTTCATCCGTAGCACGATCGTGTCAAAAATCGCTACAAACAAGCCGTCTTCTTGATCAGGTTCTCTTGTGATCTATTTTGGTTAGCCCCTGCCTTAATAGCAGCGACTCATTAGGGAAAGATGCAGAGTTAAGTTGGATTTGGGTGTGTTCTTCTGTACTACTCTTCTCGGAAATAGTTTGGTGTAGAAGAGAGGAAATGGACTGACGATCTGACTCCATGTCTATACGGCTTATTTTTTTCGCAAATTGCTGGGTCCGAAAAGTTTCGAACTGGCCAAAAATACCTCCTGAGCTGAAAAGCCAAGATTTTCTTCAGGGAATTGATTGACTCTACCATAGGGCTAGCATCTTGAGTCTAACAAACCCAGTATAATCCCTAGATCATCGACACAACTGTGCCAGCTGAAACGTAGCAATACTCCCTAGCTATAAAAGCTGTGCGTTGAACGGACGAAGAACCTTACACAGCCTCCACGGTGGACCATTCATCGCTGTGAAGTTCGGGCTTTTTGACTTTAGCGCCATAAAGGTCTCTGTTGCGCAGTGGTTCTTTCCGGGCACAATACATTTTTATCATGGTAAAACTGCTGTTCCATCGAACATTCATGTCCTTTGTTATGGATGGACTGAGATTCTATGTCTTGCAGATAGCTTCAGCAAAGTCATGGATGGGATTGGGAAGACACTTTCAGGATCAACCAGCATTCAAACCGCGTTCGTGTTTTTACGAGTGCTGCTCCCAGTGTCAAAACTTCTCTACAGACGCCTTATTCTCTAGGTTCTGAGTTCTTATTATTGCTGTCAAGGTCTATAGCATTTAAATCCGAGCCTATTGAGAAGGGAAGGTCCAAGGTAGTTGGATTTGCGATTTCGCTTTCTTTATTTTTTCTAATTATTAGTTGTAAATCCTCGTTTTACCATCGTTTCGAGGCAATCAAAGTTTTTTTTAGAATATCTCGCCATGTCAATTATTTTATTATTTCAGACTGTAACATCAATAGTGACATACCTAGCCGACCTAGCCAATCAATTAGAAGAAGAAAACGAGGCTAGTACTCGTACAGCTTCTCTAAACGAGATGACTTCTCGTCGAAGACATCAAGACCCTGAGCTCATTCCGAGAAGAGAACGACCTCGCACGCAAGGTCTCTTGGACCAGGCCTCCACTGCGAGAAGACAGTCATCAATCGATTCTTTGACTAGTCCATCAGAAGAAGCAAGCAATGCTAGTACACCAATAGATATTCAACATGAAAATCAACTTGAATTGAACCGAGAATTCATGTTCAGAAGGGGCCGAGAGTACTCGTGGCCAGAACGACACCGCAGACAAGCTGCCCTGGACCGAGCCGCTGCGAGAAGAAGGATACAACGGTACCGCGATTACCAAGGTTAGTTATAACTGTCACTTTTTTTAAATTTAGATGCTCATTTTTCCACGTTATGCTCTCACAAACCTAACAGTTGCATTTCAGAATTATTTTTTTTTTACCATGAAGAGGAAGTACTAAGTTAAGCTGTTGATGTATTTATTGATATTGATTTTATGATTTATTTTTTTTTTACCATGGAGAGGAAGTACTAAGTTAAGCTGTTGACCGTATTTATTGATATTGATTTTTTGATTTATTGATTTTTTTTACCATGGAGAGGAAGTACTAAGTTAAGTTGTTGACGTATTTATTGATATTGATTTTTTTATTTATTGATTTTTCGCCATGGAGAGGAAGTACTAAGTTAAGTTTTTGACGTATTTATTGATATTGATTTTTTTATTTATTGATTTTTTTTTACCATGGAGAGGAAGTACGAAGTTAAGTTGTTGACGTATATATTGATGTTGATTTTTTTATTTATTTTTTTTTTTACCATGGAGAGGAAGTACGAAGTCAAGTTGTTGACATATTTATTGATATTGTCAAGCCGATTTTCCACTTTGGATTTTAATATAAAAGGGGAAGCTTTAGAGACATCAAAATTTTCAGGAATTTATGTAGATAAACTTTTAAGTTCATTACACTTTTTTTTAGATTAAGTTTTGTTTCTACGGTAACTAAACCATAAGTTGGCTTAGCGATTTTCTATGATTATAGAAAACAGTTTAAACTTGATTTTTTTAAAGATATTTGAATAAGCTTAGGTAGTTTTTTTTGTGTTATAACGGGTTCAGCGTAGAATTTACCTCGTGTTTTGTACATTTTGCTTGTCAAGAAGAATTATCAACGCATTTGGATGTATCTTCAGCAAGATGTAGCTGAAAACAAGCCATTGATTTCATTAAATTATTTAAAGTAGATTACAGTTTCTGCTTTTTGGTTTTCAGTTTATTTTCCTTTCTTTTCAGCATTATTGCTACTATTTGTTAGGTTTTAAATATATATTGTTATTTTTAATTTTTATCATTTATATTTTTTAACAGTTTGTTCTTTGAGTCTCGTATTTCATCGTTTTTCCTTTTATTCTCATCATGGAGATACAGACTTCCTCCCTCCCCCAAAAGTAAATAAAACGTTTCAATGAAAAAATTAAACTGTTCCTTTCTTCTTTTTAACTCTTTACCAATAATGGTAGAACCGATAATGAGCGGGTCTCTCCTGTGTTGGCTCTAATTTGAAAGAAATACCAAATAGTTAAGTTAAATGATATCCATGTCTCTTCGCTTTGTGACAGAGATCGTGAAAAGTACAGGAGAGAAGTCTTTGACTGTAAAAAAATAAATGCTTTCAATTCGATCAAACGTTTTGTCTGACTTACGCCTATTTTTTCATTGACTTTATCTTAGGCATCTAGACGCACCAGAATAAAACCAAATCCATATTGAAAATTAGCCACAGTGAATCCATTTTTCCTATTCCTCATAACTCATAGTTTGGCCTTCTCGTCTTAGACACCTCAAAATCATCGACTTTTCTATCAATCCTGGCATAGCTAGTGGGTTTAGGAGAAACTTCTTTTCCTTTGTCAGTGAACGCCTCAACAGATGCATTAATTTTATTTCCCCCCCCCAAGTTTTTCTTTTATTTTTTTTATTTGTAATTGACTAAGTTAAATGAAATCTTTTGGCTGTTTCGGTCTCGCTTATATTCTTTAGTTTTTCTGTTCTTGCTCTGTTTGTAAATATGAGACACATCATATACGAATACAAATTTAATATGTTGTTGTGCATCAAATACGAAAGGTTGAACTACCCTGATTGCACTCACCTGATTGTAGCTTTCGATGTTTGTTTTCAGATAATGCTACCTAATAGGTCTAAGCTTGAACCGGCAGGCTTATTAAAAATTCAGATTTCGTCATGTTATTGCTTTAGTTTCCCCTGCGGTAATACTACAATAAATCCAAGGATAATAAGCATGTTCCCACTGTAACATTCCCCGACCTCTCCGGAAAATTCCTCAAATAACTTGGCTAGCTTCTACCTTATCGTACTGTCATTATTATAACACTAACGAAAACTTGAGTAGTCCAATTTCGATTGCTTTGTACCATCAGACTCAACTTCAAAGCAGAAAGTTTCACTCAACTTCAAAGCAGAAAAAAAACGCTTTAGCAGCCATTCGTATTTAAGCGCTAATAATGCTATCTAAAGTTCCCAATCGTGTTCTTATTCTTTTTCAATTAATACTGATTGACCTTACCGCTTGCACTAATTGAAAATTCATAATGTGCCCTTGCTTCAGGTCTTACTCAGGCTTTTTATTGAAATGAATTGTTTAACTGGATTTTCACCTTCAATGAATTCTTAGTCAGGAGACATCCTCTCAAACTTCACTTCTGTTGTTTAATTTCAAAACGACTTGCCTTTATAACGTCTGCAACTAAAAATTATCCACCGTCTTTGCAAAAAAAGTGACAGACTATGTGGGGAAATTAAGTAGAAGAACATGAAACTTCTAAAGAATATAAAAAATTAAAGAAATTTGGATTAAATACAAGGTATATTAAGACAAAAAAGTGGCAGACTATGAGGGGAAATTGAGTAGAATAACATGAAACTTCTAAAGAGTTAAGTCAAAGAAACCTGGATTAAATAAAGGTATTTTAAGACAAAAAAGTGGAAGACTATTTTGGGAAATTGAGTTGAAGAATATGAAAGTTCTAAAGAATAAAGAAAAAAGTCAAAGAAACCTGTATTAAATAAAAGGTATATTAAAACAAAAAAGTGGCATACTATGTGGGAAATTGAGTAGAAGAACATGAAAGTTCTAAAGAATAAAGAGTAATGTCAAAGATACCTGGATTAAATAAAAGGTATATTAAAATAACATTTAATGGGATTATATTTATCTATTATATGCATTATCTATTATGTTTTATCTGTTAAAAACACTAAATAGAAGTCGCAAAACAATGTATAGTGTATTGCTGCTAGTTTGGATTGGGAATGTTCCACCGAAGTTTCCGTGTTTTACACCATATTTCCGTGTTTTTACACCATATATCACACGAATAATACATAAAATGTTTTTGATCTAATATCTAGGTTATAATTTTTGGTTAATTTTTAGCATTTTCATTGTTGCCACCACCGCCTCCACCCTCGTTGCCTCCCTTTAACAACGTTTTGGAGCCCTCTGAACCTCAAAGGGGAAGTTTCAACAACTTTTCCGAGAATACAATCCAGTTGCATGATCTACCAGATATTCGTCGCAGCTTAAGAGAGCTCACCGAAAGTCATGATTACATGTCTTATGATCAAACTCGGCTGCTTCAAGAAAGTCGTCGCCGATTCAGAGAGAGCGTGAATGAAGCTCGTCGCTCCTATCGTAGAGCTCGCAGAGATGAGGATCGTCGTCACCACAACAGAATAGAGCCTAATGTAAGTACTCTGTATTCATAGGGAGTTTTAGGGGAGGGACACTTTCCCTGGACGCAGAAATTTTAGGGGCGTAAAATTTCAGACAAATAATTTAACGATTATAATCATTTTGCAATTTTAGAAATTTTATCAATAAAGTAGAGAACGTAGTTAATGAATGAAAATAATTAATAAGCTCTTAACTAATGAATAAAATAAAGGTAAATTAAAATTTAAAAACAATTGGATAATAACAGTTAAAATGATTAATAATAATTTAATAATTAACAGGGCATTATATGTTACAGAGGAAGGGGAGCGCTACTTAAGATTTTGCCCCGGACACAAAAGAGGCCAGAACTGCCAGTCTGTATTGTAACCGGATGTCTTTGCTTATGGTGTCGACTGGGGTGAGGGTAAAATTCTGTATTAAATTTTAGCGCATCTTTACGTTTCCGGACATAAGCTTCTTCATATACACGTTTTAGGCTTGGAAGGGAAGTCGGGTCAATCGACCTTGTTCTGAAAAGGCTAATGATATAAGAACGGTAGAAATCGTCCCAACTAAGTTTTGGTTTTGAATTTTAGCCCATCTAAAATTATGATGTATTGAGACAGACCTCTTTCCGTCTATATTTTTCGAAAAGAGAATTTGTGCCAGAAACTTTAAAAAAAGAAAATAATTGAATCAGATTCAGTTGTAAAGGGTATTTGAGTCATTTTTGAATCCAGGTAGAAAATTTTACTGCTAAAGATCTTTTCATTAAACCGAAAAAGATAAAACAGAAATTTTTGTTGAAAGGGCATAATAATTATATGTATAATTACATATTTTGTTAAACTAGCATTTGTCTTAAATACTAGCCTAACGTTGACTATTCTATAATCAGTTAAAATTATTTTAACAAAGGGATCTCCCTGCTTCCAAATTTTTTGAGTAGACTAACAAACAAAGAAAAACTGGAATATTTAATCCAAATTCACATTTTCATAGATTAGAATTAAGCTTATTTGAATTTTTGTCGGTTTAATGGTAGCAGCTTTTAGTTTCTTTAGGTATTTTTATATATGGTGTTTTAGTCCTTAATCTTAGCCAAACATTGAAAGTCAGGGGTATTACTGTGCCACGAATTAACCGCTCTGCACTAAGCTTTTGTTGAGAAAAGAAGTTTAGGTTTTTTGAATACTCTAATCATGTAAACAGTCTGTGTCAATTATAATTATATCATAGTCAACGCAGTAGTATAAACTTATTAGGCAACAATTTTGTCATTTATGCATTATTCTTTTATTTTTATTTCTTTTGTCAGAGTCCTGATTTTGAACGGACGGTCGTAGAAACTTCGGGAAAGGCTTATTCAGTTGCAAATTAAATTTACAGGACCTACTTTAAGACTTAAACCCTGGCAACCTCCTATCTTATGTGCCTCTGAGGATCCCCTCAGCCTTTTATGGATTTAGATCGAAGTTTCAGGATCGCTATTTTAATCAGGATTTTCAAAATATCCAAAGAGTTGTCTCTGGGGTAACTAGTACTTGAAGTTCCTAGAGTAAGGGTCCAAAATCATGTAAAATAGAGGTTTACTAGATGTATTTTAATTTAAAGGTGGACATGCTACACCCCTTATATTTAGTCCGTTTTTGACAAGCACTCTTTAATTTTTACCAAAAAGGGTTTTTAAGGGCCCCTGGGATCGCTGGCTGCACATTTAATGTTTATAATTCCATAAAAATAAATAATACATAAATCAGTAAGCCAGCTTATGTTATAAGAGTAAATACATATTGATTTTTGTCAAAACTAGTACTTACTAATTTTTGGTTTTGTTGATTGTTGATTACTGCTAGTTAAACTGAAAACACATTCACTTTGTATTTCACTGCTGGAGCATATTTTACAACTTATCGAGAAATATTAGTTTATATAATTCCGGACTCAAAGTATGACTGTGGGCCTGTGCCTCCTCCAACAGCTTCAAATTTGCTTGTATAGACATCTTATAAATATTTCCTATCTTATCTTACCTGTGATTCTTCCAGATTTTGAGTCATTATTAAATTGCCGGTCTCAAAAAAGGGGAATTCCCTGATCATTTTAAGAAAGCCAGAGTTGTGCCTTTGCATAAATGTGATGAAAGAAGTGATTTTCAACAACTATAGACCGATCCCACTCCTACCGATTTTATCATGGGTTTTTTAAAAGATGATATATATCCGAATAAATGAATTTCTGAAATTTTTTTTTTTTTACAAGAACCAATTTGGATTTAGGAGAAGAATTTCAACGGAGCATGCTATACAGTTTCTGACAACTACAATAAATAATGCGCTTGATCACAAGCTTAAAGTTGCAACTATTATTTTGGATATCCTAAAGGCATTTGATACCGTAGATCATGATATCCTGTTGAAGAAACTGGAAAATGCTGGAATCAGAGAAAACGCCCTGAAGATTCTTTCTTCGTTTTTGAGGAGACGTTCATTATATGTAAGAGTGAACGAGGCTGAGTCGGGAGATTTTCCAATAAATTTCGGAGTATCCCAAGGCCCCTCTTTTGGCCCCTTGCTGTTCGCGATTTATATAAATGATCTTCAACGCGCACTTTCTGAGTTGCTGACGCATTTGAGTGAAGAAACTGCAAATTTGAAACCAAGAAAATCATTTATTCTTTTTGCCGACGACACCAGCCATTCAGTTATGGTACTTACTGAGAGTCACCTTTTTTCCTTAATGAAGGAAGGTATGATCCGTATAGAGGGATGGATGAGACTTAACAAGCTCAAAATTAATTACAACAAGTCTGTCTTTATTGTTTTTGGGAGATTGGCAAACTATTACCTGTGGCTGAAAGAACCTCGTATTGGTGAATAGGTCATATCACGAAGCCAATTTGTGAAATATTTAGGCGTTCTGATTGATAAAAGAATGTGTTTTTCAAAACACATTCAGTGCATATCCTCGAAGATTGCAAGAAATGTAGGATTGTTAAGAAAACTGAAATACCAGTTTCCTCAAAAAGTGTTACGGCTGCTTTAGTTTTCACTAATCCATCCATATCTATTATATTGTTTTTCGATATGATCTACCACATTTTCGGCCCATTTTAAGCAGTTGCGGTTATTACAAAACCAAGCGATGAGAGCGATATATGCGGTTGAAAGCCGAACCTCTGTAAGATCCATCTATTCTGGCGTCCAAATACTGTCGTTCTCTGGATTAAGTAATTTTATAGGATTTTGTTTATGTTTGATATTATTAATCATACTATCCCGGTTCGCTTTCGGAATATGTTTTCTACTGCTGCGAATCTTCACAGTTATGGAACTAGACAGGTAAGCCAGTATAGGAGACCACTGAAGGTATCGACAAGGTCGGCATTTTTCGGTCGCCGTTGTCTTCTAGTGCTGTGGAATGGGTTGCCTTCTTTTTTGAAAAATGGGTTCGATAGAACTGATTTCCATTGCCAGTTGAAACGTCATTGCCTGTATGAGTATGAGTTTTGACTTTTTTTTTTCTCGATCAGAACTATAATGTTGTGTTGGTATGTTGGTGGATGGAAGGTGTGGTAACCTGATGCATATGTGTAATGTAGAGTATTCTTGGAGTAGCCATACAAGTCCGGAATACTGGACTTCGTGCTTTTTCTGTATATATTACCTATGTAATAAAGATCTCCATTATAAAAAAGAACATATTTCACAAATGACGCTTGATTTGTACTAACGCTGGTCTGAAAGGGTTTTCATGCGTGTTGGATACAAATCTGAGGCTTATACTACGATAGAGAAGTAGAGTATCAGAGTACATTATGTACATGTTTTACAATTAATGTTTTATCGTAACCCAGCTTTGTATTAGTGATTACCAAATTTGTTCATATAACTCTCATATGCAGAAGTCACAACTACTAGGTGCAGCGAAAACATTGCCAGTGTAGGGTTTGCATAATCGTTACTGCTAGGGTTCAGTTTGTTAGTAAAATTTAATTAGAGAATTATAAACCTGTTTATTTTTCTTTTATTTTAAAAACAGCGAGTGTTTCTAGACGACACTTTCTGATGTTTCATTTTTTTTTTTATAATGTACATTTATAACTTGAAGTGAACATAAATTCATATGAAGAAACAAAACATAAAGCGGATAGAAATTAGACGAAGTTTTGATTAAACATTAATTGCTTTGATTCATTCAATTTTATCGGTGCATCAATGGGCTATAAAATAGAGCTTGTTTAATCGTATATTGTCAATATCATAAAAATAAGATGGACCATTGGTGTTTCCCCGGGAGGGGGATAGACTAGCCCCTTTTACGGGTAGGAAGATTCCTTGAATAATATGGTTTATTTTAATGTTTCTACAAGGATAAAAGACATGGATAAAGGATAATGACATGCTTTTTACTCATAAACAAAAACGAACAAAAGAAAAAGCGTCGTAAATTTACCTGCTAATTGTTATATTAAAACTAAAGCCTGCATTTTCTTTGTCATTTCCATGCTTTGCTCGTTTTATGTGGATAATTGGTTTGACAGCTATGCCTCTCAAAGAAAATCTAAAAATGATTTGGCTTTTGTTGAAAAGATTTATTTATTTTCAGGATACTGGAGACAACAGAGAAGCATTCAGACCTGATGAGGAAACAGTCAACCGCGATGGAGCCTCTACAGAGGAGCATCAGGAAACCCAATCAGAATCACGTAGTTATATTTACTTTTAGAAAAAAAACCCGTAGTTGACTGGAGAAGGGGAAGAAGCGGGGGGGGAATCTTTAATTATGATTATCTTTAGTTTTGAACGCATGCCTTCTATTCAAAAACTCTACCTCTATTTCGTTTGTGGGGTAGATCAACCCCGGAAGCCTTAGTGTTCAGAGAATTTTTAATTACGACGAGTCTTGATTTTTAGTTTTTAAGAGAAGGGGTGGTATGGGGTTGATAACTAAAGACACATCACATCACCCTCTATGTCTACTGTCTACTCCCAAATTTTAGTAAATCAAGTGAAGTTGCTTATTTTCCCATTGAAATACAGACTTTTATCTCTACTGCAATGAGATACATCGAATGCCCACCACCACTTGTACGTAATTTTTGTTTAAATTCAGAAGGTGTTAGCAGTTTCCTCTAGATCTATTCTCTTCACCTAAACCTCCTGAAACGTTTGTTTTTAGTTTTCTTACATTATTTTGAGTCTTTCTTTTCAAATATCTCTTTGTGTTTAAGTTTATTTTAAGGCTCTTAAAAATACGGGTTGATACCCTCCCCTGAAGTTATTACAGATATGACATCTTACGTAATTTTCTTAGAAGTCAGTTTAATAAGCTCCATGCTCACAAGGAAAAAAAATAATATGGAAGATTTTCCTCACAGGCTTAATAGTAAACTAGGTACTTGCGTGTTATAGCGACCATACCAAAGAAGTGAAGGTTGGTTAATCATAATGAAATGTACCAAAACATGATGAAAATGTAATACTTTAGTTACAAAGTTATGGAATAGACTTTGGTATAGCGACCATACCAAAGAAGTGAAGTTGGTTAATCATAATGAAATGTACCAAAACATGATGAATATGTAATAATTTAGTAACAAAGTTATGGAAACTACAACCGTGACTTACGGAAAGCAGGCCGCCCAGAACGCACTATATTAAATACCTAAGCAACTCTATATATTAAATATTTAATTAAGATATACCTGCATAGTAGTTTATCTCACTGAGACTAAGCTAGTTATCTCTTAATGCAGACAGAGAAGCTGGTTTTACACTGATCAAGAGCAACAGTGTGATTGATATAACAAGTAAGTACCGTAAACTATAACACAAAACACGGCATGCATCTTTATTTTGTGTTGCTTATTTTAGGGAATTAATCGACTCGGCAACAGAGCCGCTTGGTTGTTCCTTCCTACTTGGGTACTATATAAAATTTTACTGCATAAAATTATCAAATTAAATCCGGCTACCAAAGAAAAATATAACTAATATTATAACCTAGCCTTAATATACTAAAGAAGTTTTCGCATTCACATTAATGGAAAGAGAAACACTAGTTCTGGAGTTGGGGTAAATTTTGATCAGTAATTTTAGCAACTTTATAGTAATGATGCCACTTTCTTTTTTACCATAATGAATATTTTACAAAATTAAATCTGGCTTCAGAAGCAAAATTCAAGTTATATTATAATCTAGCTTTAGTATAATAAAATATTTCATTCTTTGTCTACTAAACAGATAAAACTATTCCTAGAGTTTTGGTAGGTTTTGATCAGTGAATTAGGTAAACTTGTGGCAAAAATATAATTTATTTTTATCATAATGAATATTTAAAAAATCAAATCTGGCTTCAAAAGCGTAATTCGACTCATTTAGCGTAGCGTTTGTACAAAAAATCACTCTGGATTTAATGAACAGAATGTAACTCATCCTAGAGTCTTGGTGAATTTTGAACTTTAATATTGAATTTGGTAATTTTGTGGCAAAGTATATTTTGTTTTTACTATTGTATATAATCTAAAAATGAATTCCATCCGTCTAATCAAAACTTGACTAATATTGTAAACTAGCTCTAATATATTATAGTAGTACTACAGGACTTATTTTTCTTAATTTCTAGCACTACCCTTAGCAGTGAGACAAATGATCGAAAGGGGCATATCAAGAGTACTAAGAAGCTTCGAAGAATGCATATCTGCTGTTTTTCTGCTGGATGAAGTTCATCGTCTGAACTCTTCCATCTCCCTAGATAACATTTTTGACATGATTGACACTCTCCAGACATTAGTGTTAGACTTCGTTGAGTGTAATGGAATATCTTCTAATACTCTTCCAGAGGTAGGGACTGCTCAATTATATTAAGAAATTGCTCTTTTCTTGCATACTGTAAGGGGAAAAATGACCAAAAATGGTAAATCAAGTTATTGAATTATTCATACTTATTTGATAAGTGAAGTCTTTTACATAAAAGACTGACTTTAACTCCATTCTGCCTCTTATTTCTATTAAATAAAAAAAAGTTCTTTTAACGGAAAGTAAGGAGCGACATTAAAACTTAAAACGAACATAAATTACTTCGTATGTGAAAGGGGTTGCTTCCTCATCAACGCCCCTCTCTTTACGTTAAAGTTTGACTCTTTCTCTTAACTATACTTTTTAAAACAGTAAAAAACTTTAGCGTAAAGAGCGGGGCATTGATGAGGAAGTAACCCCTTTCACATACGAAGTAATTTCTGTTCGTTTTAAGTTTTAATGTCGCTCCTTACTTTCCGTTAAAAAAATTTGTTTTTTTTTATTTAATTTCTGAACGTTTTTGAATCAATGCATGTTTTGATTTTGGCTCTCCGCAGATGAATAATCAAAACGAAATTTGCATATTTATTTTTTTGGCTAAATTGCTTTCTCATAGTTTTGATCGAATGTTTTTGAGAAAAAAAGGAGTAGGGGAGGAGGCCTAGTTGCCCTCCGGTTTTTTGGCTACTTAGAAAGGCAACTAGAACTTTTAATTTTTTACGAATGTTTTTATTGGTAAAAGATATACGTAACTTATAAATTAGCCTACGTAAAGAACTTCTGTATTTTCATGTTTTTATTACGTATATGAGGGGGTTCACCCCCTCGTCAGTACCTCGCTCTTTACACTAAAGCTTAAATTTTGTCCCAATTTCTTAAGAATGACCCCTGAATCACAAAAGCCATAGAATAGATAGTTGAAATTACCAAGCGAGCTCGAGGTATTAGGAGGAGTTGAGCCCATCATATGCGTAATAATTTCTGTTCGTTTTAAGTTTTAATTCTGCTTCTTACCTTCAGTTGAAAAAACTTTTTCATATTTATTTTTTCATTGTTTTTTTTTTTAAATAATGCTAGAAAATCCTGCGCTCCCTTCATGGAAATTTTCTTCCCCCATGATAAATTCCTCCAAGGAAAGTTCCTCCAACATATCCCCCTCTTCTCACCCCCCCCCCTCAACCAAAAAATCCCCCTGAAAACGTATGTACACTTCCAAATAACCATTACTATATGTAAGCACTGGTCAAAGTTTGTAACTTGTAGCCTTTCCCACGCGGACTGTGGGGGAGTAAGTCGTCCCCAAAGACATATTTATAAGGTTTTTCGACTACGCTGAATAAAATGGCTATCTCAGGATTTTTATCCGTTGACTTTGGGAAAATAATTAACGTGGGATTGGGCCTAGGTGCCCTCCAATTTTTTTGTCACTTAAAAAGAGAACTAGAACTTTTCATTTCCGTTAGAATGAGCCCTCTTGCAAGATTCTAGGACTACTGGCTCGACTTGATCACCCCTGGGAAAAAAAAAACAACAACAAACAAGCAAACAAATAAACACGCATCCGTGATCTGCCTTCTGGCAAAAATTGAAAAATTCCACATTTTTGTACATAGGAGCTTGAAACTTCTACAATAGGGTTCTCTGATACGCTGAATCTGATGGTGTGATTTTCGTTAAGATTGTATTACTTTTAGGGGGTGTTTCCTCCTATTTTCTAAAATACGGCAATTTTTCTCAGGCTCGTAACTTTTAATGGGTAAGACTAAACTTGACGAAACTTATATATTTAAGATCAGCATTAAAATTCTATGACTTTTAGGGGTTGTTTCCCCCTATTTTTCAAAATGAGGCAAATTTTATCAGGCTCGTAACTTTTGATAGGTAAGACTAAACTTGATGAAACTTATATATTTAAAATCAGCATTAAAATGCAATTCTTTTGATGTAGCTATTGGTATCGATTTTTTTTTTTTAATTGGCTCGATTTTTTAGAGTTTTGGTTACTATTGAGCCGGGTCGCTCCTTACTACAGTTTGCAAACCATGAACTGTTTGATTGTTTTCATTCTGGCTAATTTTACGGTTCTGTTTGGTGTTTTACAGAAAACTCGAAAGTATATCAACCAATACCTGTAGATGATACATTTTTCAGCCTCTAGATTATGATGAGCTTTTGGCTTTTGCAGATGATACCACACTAGGTGGTTGTAAAAGGGATGAAACAGCGCTCATTTCCAAGCTTAGAGCTGTTCTCGCGGAGACGTATCTCTGGCTGGATTCTAACCGTCTTATGATTAACGTTGATAAATCTTGCGTTTTATTTTTTTGCCCGGTTGGAAGTGTCCATCCGGAGATATGTGGTATCAAAACATCTAGAGGTTTGATCAGTCAGACCGAGCAAATCTTTATCCTTAGGCTGCTTTTTTCATAGATGTGGCTTGCCATTGATTCTTATCTTCGTTGACTTCATAGGAACCTTCGATTCAGTTATTCGAGAAGCTTTCTGGCGAGACTGCCCTTGCACTTCGTAGATCTTTTGAAAGTGTACTGTGAGGACACACAGTTTAAGGAACGAGCTTATGGTAAAGACTTTGATTACTTTTCTGTGGATTCAGGGGTAAAGCGAAGTGGCGTCCTATCCTTCGTCCTTTTCAATTACGTAGCTGATTGGAATATTGAGAGAGTTGTGATGAAACACGAAGGTGTGGTGGCTCGCAGAGGTGTTCAACTCACTGACCTGGATTATGTTGATGATGTTGCCTTCGCAGATATGATCCACTGAAAGCCTAAATGGTGTTGAATAAAGTATCCTGTTTCTCTGCCATGGTCGGATTAAGAATTAGTCTAAGAAAGACCAAAGTGACGTGTACAAATCCTCAGAACCCCCTTATATATCCTTGGATGGCAGCAGCATTCAGCAAGTTTAAGAATTTGAGTACCTGGATCTCTTGTCGATTCAGAGGAGGGCGGGGGTCTGACCATTAAACGGAAAGGCGTGTTTGACTAGTCTCTGCCGGTTTTGTTCAGCTCACTAAATCACTATAGAAACGTCGAAGCATAAGTTTCACTTCAAAAATTAGAATCTACGAGGAGATCGTCAAAGCCCTTTCCTATATGGGTATGAAATGTGGGTTGTCAAATTTCAAAATAGTAGTCAAATCTCAAAATATGTTGATGTCTTTGGTCACAATTGCCATGTCGGATTCTATGTGTCCAGCGCCATGAATCCATAAATGAATATCCACAAGGAGATCAGTCAGCGCTGTGAAAACCGTAACCAGTTTGGAAATTGTAAAGAGACGACGGCTCGCATGGCTTGGCTAGTGTCTATGGCGCAAAGACCACCTATGTATTTCAAAGTTTTTTATTAAAGCGCAACCGCTCTAAACTTGGTAACGCTGCCCTTTGGGCTTGAAGAAAGACTGTTTGTTATTGGTAAAATACGACTTAGCACCGTTTTGCCATTTTTATTTCTTCGGTTGGCGCTGCCGCGTCAAAGCCATTGCATATGACCGTCACTCATGGAAGAATTCTATTACTGAAATCATGGATGCTGGGCGAGGCCAAGCAGCGTCTAACTTCCGTCAAAAGTATATAAAGCAATTAATTACTAATCTCTGGACATTTTAGACTTTTAACGATCATTCTGACTCTCTTCAAATCTTAACATCTTCTCCTAATTATGGACTAACACAAATTGTCACTGCTCGTTTAAATTGAGTTCACTACATTAAGAATTAAAGTGTAAACTTTCTGAAAATGAAAGAATTGAATTGCGAATAAAATTACAAGAGTTCTTGGTTTCTAACATATTTGATATTTATGTTATTTGGCATGCTAAATACTGGTCACGCAGTTTGGCAGAACAAAAATATTGGATACTGTATTAAGTCTTGTCTCTTTTTTTCTTCTCTCTCTTCTTTTTACCTTTTCTCCTTTATCTTTCTCTTTTTGTAATTTTTTTGGGCGTTTTCTTTTCTGTCCCTTCGTGCCATTCGTTTTCTCCTTCAGATTTCTGATATTCTCTATTCCATTTCTTGTTTAGATTGTAAAATATTCTTTACAAGTTTAGCTAATTAAAAAAAACACATTTATTAATTCCAAAAGATTTACATTTGTTGTCCAGAAAGGTGGACTGCTGCCACCATTGTGACGACTGTTGAGCTTTTGACCCGGGGCTTTTTATATTTTTTCTTGATATAAATCAGAAAACCTTAGTCTCTGACAACCAAATTTTTAATTAATTATATTAATGTGTATAAATATTACTTTCATAATCACGCTTATTCATGTGCTTTAATTATTTAAATGTCTGTGTATTATTATTTATTAATATATTTACTTTTAATTATCCAGGAAAGTCGACTTCAACCACATTTGCGAGGACTGCAGAACTTGGGACTCAGGGCTTTGCGTATTTTTGTCGATACAACTCGGAGAACCTTGGTTCAAGATATTCCAGATTCAACCAGTACTAACAATAATTCAATGGCCGGGAGTGCTGTTTCCTTCAGACAGGAATTTCACAATTTATTTGAACAAGTTCAGGAATTTGTTGTGAGTGTAGGTCAAAGACGGGGAGTGGACTTGACCTCTCATGTTGCTAGAAGTACGACACATGCACCACATTCAACAACGGGACCAGCAGTAGCTGATCAAATGCAGATTAATGGATCTGGGAGGAATATTAATGTGGAACCTATGGGAAATACATCTCCAAGAGTTTTTAATGAAAACACTGCGCGAAGAAACGAGATTCTTCGTGGTGACCGAACTTCGAACTTTGCTGACAGGATTCAAAGCTTGCTTGAAAGACTCACTGCAGTGAACGAGAGGATTGATCAAAATTTAATTGGAGATCCAAGAGGAAATCGCAGAACAGATACTGGGACAAGGAGACGTGAAAATTATTTAGATAATCCTAGATTTGTTGATAACAGAAATAATCTCCGTGAACGCAACAATATCTCAGACTTGGCAACTCAATATTATAACTCTATTGATGCTATAAGCAGACTTAGAAATAGAATTCGGGATTATTTAGACAATAGAACAGAGAACACTGTAACCAGAAGTGAATTAGCAAATGAAACTAGAGCTGATTTAGCAGCCTATTTTTCTGAAAGATTTCGCGCCCAGCGACAGAGATTCATCAACATTTTCAGAAATCAAAATGAACCTGCTGAAACTGAGACAACACAAAACTCAACAGAGGTGACTGGCACAAGAGTTGATAACGAACAACCTTTACAAATTACGAATGAAGATTCGCTTCTTCGTGAAGTGGATGCTGCCCGAGACCGACCAGTGGTACCTAGATCAGGAACTGATTATGGAACTTTTCCAGAGATGCTTCGCAGTGAAGAAGTGCCTGTTATTGAACTTGAACCTGTTCAACTTTTACCACAAGACCTTTCAGAAAACAATCGTGGTAGCAGTAACAGTTCTCCTGATATAGATTCTATTAATAGAACAATTACTATTACCCATCTGGCTCGTCAGCCGAGAGAGAGGTACATACCATATGTCCCTAGAAGAAGAACTGATAATGGGATATTTTCAGAAATACTTCGAAGTGAAGAAACATCTGTACTTGAAGTTGAATCTGTTCAACATATACCGCAAGACCTATCAGAAAATACTCATGGTAGTAGTAGTGGTTCTATTGGAATAGTTTCTGCTGGTAGATCAATCCCAAATAGCTATGAGGCCCGTTTACCCAGAGAGAGGTACCGACCATATGTACCTAGAAGAAGAACTGATAATGGGATATTTTCAGAAATACTTCGAAATGAAGAAACGTCTGTACTTGAAGTTGAACCTCTTGAAATTTCACTCGAAGACGTATCGGAAAATCCTCTTAGTAATAATGTTAGTTCCTCTGAGATTTTTTCAGCTGGTAGTTCAGCCATATTTGGCAATCAGGCCCCTCAATTGAGAGAGAGCACAGCTAGTAGAAATCAGTCTGATACTGCTCAAACTGAGGTGACTCGAAATCCAACAGATATACTGACAAGAACAATTGATAACGCGCGTCCCCAACAAATAGAACCAAGTGAAGAATCAGTAGCTCGTGAAAATTATCTTGCCCAACGCTTCCGAGAACGTTATGGATCCCCTCATAGTAGTATCCTTCCTCGAGAAAGAGTATTTGCTGGCGTTTCAGTTGCAAGTAGTGATCCTGGTATTTCTAGTGTATCTGCAACAGACAATGCTTTGGTTTCAGAAGTGCCTGCTGCTGAGGAATCTTTGATTTATGGCAATGGACTTTTTGGCAATAGACTACCAAACCCCTCACCTCTGCTTAACCATCTCCAGGTATGAAAGCTTTTTTCACGTCATTTGTCCATATAGCTAAGCCTCTTTTTTATTATTCTGTGTTCAAAGTTAACGGTAGTATGCCTCCCATGTATTATTGTTCTTTCTTCTCCGCTACTTTGTACGGAAGGGGTGGTCATGGAACTTGAGAGTGGACTTGTTCTATTAGAAGTTGAAAGCTCTATTGCTATTCTGAGGATTGAAGTTTGTTGGAGGGTAACCAATCCCAGTAATGTTTCTTTTTTTTGCCACTGGGTATCCTCGGAACTCTCCGTTGCATCATATCCAAATTCTCTGTTAGCCAATTTGTCGCTGAATAAATGACAGTCCCAGTAAATACGCCTTCGCAGATGACTTGGCTCCTAGACTCCAATAGGCAAAATGCTGAAAATTATGTAAGTTGTCCATTGTTTGTAGATAGGTTTTATGGTAGAAAAAGGGCAGGTAAGATTTTGGCTCTGCAGTCGTCTTGGAACTTTCAAGATTGCTCCATCGGCCAAGGATACTGCAGCTTCATTTTTGGAAGGTGGGAGAGTGTGAAGAGCCTGACGTTGGGCCAGGAAACCCTTTGTCTTTGATCAGTAAAAAACATGCAACCGTAAGTTCCCGGGTCACCGTAACTCTAATTTGCAAAAGCAGTTTTAGCGAGGGGCCTCATCTACCCGTGAAAAGGTCAGAAAAGGTGTCTTTATTATTTTTTTTTTTTTATTGGCTTGAAACTTATAAGAAGTTGAAACTTGAGGTCCTTGGGCCAAGTAGATCTCAAGGCACGCAAAGACAGAAATGTTTAGGCTCAGGACACGAGCACCTTAAAAGGCCCAAATTTTTTTTTCAATCAGCCTGAAGCATATGTCCTTAAACTGTTCGTCTAAGGGACCAAAGTACACACAATAATTAAGGAAAAGATATCGGTTTACCCCAAAGCTTTAAAAGACATCTTTCCTGAAAGCTTTGAAACTTACATCTTTAAGTTGTTGGGTCATGAGAGGTCCCCGTTGCTTAAAAAATATGAAGAAAAACGTATTGGCTCACCCAAAAAAGAGGTATGATAAAAAGCCAAAAAGTTTTTTTTATGAAGCCTTGAATGTTATATCCGGAAGTCTTTGGTCCAAGATGTCTCACATGTGCAGAAAAAAGCGAAAGGCTGGTTTGCATGGAAATGGGGGCCAAAAAAAAAAAAACAACTTAAAAATCTTTTTTTTATCCGAATGCCAAAATGTCCTTTTCCTGGGCCAAAGGACCGTAATATTAAGATAAGAATTATGAAACTTTTATTTAAACACAACATACATACAATCTTAAAAAAAAAAAAAAAAAAAAGTGCACATACCTAGTGGTATGGTCAAGCACTTTCATTTAAATAATACTAAAATTAAAATAACCTCAAACTAACTTGCCCAACAAAAACACTCATAAACACTAAAACACTACAAAAAATGTGAATTTCTTTTTCTCCGTAGATTCGACTTTCAGATAAATTTGAAGCAGCCTCTGGAACAAAGGTTTATTTCCAGCTCCCGGATTTTAGCTGGAACTGAGTTCCTGGAACTCTGTTCTTGAAAGGACTGTTCAGATTCTTTTGAAAGGGCTGAAACTTCTGTTTGTAAATCAGTGGACCAAGGGAGCAAATTTTGGCTCCTCCAAGTATTGGGCCCAAAAAAGACCATGAAAACTTTTTTGTTCAAGTGCAATTATATCCGCAAGCTCCTTGGCCAAGGGGATTTTTTTTGAACAGTTTGAAACTTTTACCCTTAAAAGTCTAAAACTTTTCCTGGCGCCATGAAATCCTTAAGCCATTCGCTCACGGGGAACACAATATACAAAAATAAATTAAAAATAATGCCTCCCCTTTATAAGGGGCCTGAGAAAGAATCTTGGAGGGGAGCATGTGTTTTTCATCAATTTAATGAGAATACAAAAAAAAATATATATATTTCAAATCTAGGGTAGGGAATAACTGTCTCCCTTTCTATCCCAGTAATTGACATCTGTGTTCTATGGTGCCTTAAAATGAGGAACTGCAAGTGTAAACAAATTCTGAAAATGAAATCCATAAATTTTATTCCTTGGGCCAAAGTAACCACATGTACAAAGGACTTACCTAAACTAAATAAACAAGGATTTCAGCTAAGGATTCCGATATGAGCCAAAAATTAATCCTACATTCATAAGTCCCTGTACCAACAGTACCCTATTGCGGACAGATATTTATAGGTTTTTCGAACAAGCACTCCTGAGAAAAGGACCCAAAATGGGCGAAAGAATATTTTTCTTTTTTTCTAATTAGCTCTATGCTTGAGAAGTGCTTTTAGAATAATTGACAGGTGCTTAAAAATATTAGAGATACAATATTGAAAGCATATAATAAGACATTATTGAGATTCCTAAATATTTAACTAAAAAAAGAAAACAGGAAAAAATATATTTGGATTTTTTTTCAGCGAAATGAAAATGAAACAACAAGAAGACGAGAATTGCGCATAAATTTGCCGCCTAGACCTCTTGTTCGTCAAAATGCTATGTCAAACGTCCTATTAGATGGTAAGTTATACTTTCGATCGTATTTTATGCAAGTCAAGCAATCTGTTTATTTCTTTAATCATTTCAAACAAATTGTGCGATCCCAAATTATCTATATTTGTTGGTTGTCAGGGTAACATTGCAGGGACAGAAGCTGGCAAGAGGCTTGACAACGTGCACATACAACTCCTCACACATCCGTCTCGAAGACTGAAGACATCTTAAGTACAGTCCTATCGCATCAAGTGTATCTGGGGATTGGGAATCTGTCTGCTGATTGGATCGTCAACTTTATTGCAGTAGAAATGAAGCAGCTGCTTACACTCCCAATTGTAGGTCCCATGCACTCATCCTGAATCCATCTGAACCACAGCTTAGATACCAATATACAGTTATGAAAACTCCTATCTTGCCCCTGAGAAGCTTTTGGTACAGAGCTCTGAATTTAGCGCCTCCTCCAAGCCAGCGCTCCGACGCTTAGATCGTACTACAACACCATAGGCGGGAACGCAATTTTGTTTTGTTGCGTACACAGCATAGATACCAATACCAGTTTCCTGTCTCCAGCCGCTAGCATCGCTACCGCGCACTGTGTCCCAAAAATAAATCGAGTTTTCATAACTGTATATTGGTATCTAAGCTGTGATCTGAACAAATAAAGCCATGGAGAGAGATGACGAAAATTGTCTCGTGGGAATTTGTTTCTGGTGGTTTTTCTTGTATCGCCTGCTTCTATCGAATCCGACCCTCTTGCGCTAGAAATTAGAATATGCTTTCATACTATAAATTCAAACTGAAATGTTTTACTTGTTTTTTAAACTAGAAAATTATTTTATGTATGAATACTGGCCGAGGTTCAGTGATACTCTATGAGGCTATATCACATGGTCTAAAAACTATTTTATAAATTTCATTTTAAGTTTCACTCATTTGATTGTGCTTACAATTCAATAAGAATTAGTTTTCTTTATTGTTTTTGGGTCGGCAATTATTGTCACCAAGCATGTACGTAAACGGGATTTTATTTCGAGAAGAGAAAAAAGCAAATTTGAACAACTTGTGCAAATCGGCGAATCATGCTCAAATAGAGTATCTTAATTAGTTTGAAGTTAATTTAGCGACTTTAACATAATAACTATTTAAATATTGCAACAATGTAAGAATCTGTTCGTGTGCCTATTACCAGGCTAATTCTTTTCTAGTCTATTATTGCTTCTAATTGTTTTCTTTTGCAGATTTTGTCCTACCGGGAAATAGTCAATTTTTTATTTGTCAATTAACCCCACAGACATTTCGTATACAGTGTTGGGACTTCAAAAATTCGCTTCCTGATCTAACGCAAAGTAAGTCTCAGGAGTTGGTTGCCTTTTAATTGAGACCTAACAGTTCTATTTAGTTTGATAGTTCTTAGGTAATTTAGATACATTTTTGATGTTGGTCACCAGCTTTTTTTTTGGTCATAGCACTATTAATTTTTTTCAGTAAATTGAAAATACTTGCAAGCTTTGAATGCAGAAATTAAATTCAAAAGAATGAAATTTAAAATACTGTTGGTTTTAAATTTGAAAATTGTATGTGTTTTAAATGTTTTAATTTTTGAAGATTTAAAATGGAAGCTTTGTTTGTTAAATATTCAGTTTTGTTAAGTATTTTAAGTATTTAAGTCTTCTATTAGGTATTAAGGATTGTATTTAGTATTATATTTAGGTATTGTTAAGTATTTAAATATTGTATTTTGTTCAATATTTCATTTTGGGAGAGGATCAAATATAGGTACAAGATTCCGCTTTGGGATTTTTCGGGAGAGGAATATAATACATTTTGCCATTGGTGTTTTGTCAATGATGATATCGGCCTTCTTTAAAGGTAAAAAAAAAACCAACAACATTTGAATCGAAAACAAAGATCGATATTTGAAGCCATTGATTTCAAAATAGTTTTTTCCCTCCTTTTATGTTCTTTCTCTTTTGTTTTTGTGTCTTTTATTTTTTATGTGTTACTCTCTATCTAGTTTTCATGTGGTTTCTATTTTGATTTGCATTGTATTTTTTATATGCTTTTCTTTGTGTAACTCCACTTATTATACCTTTGTATAGTGTGGGTCAAAAATAAATAATAATCATCGTACTCCATGTCCAATCCAATTGGACCTTCTTTGAGGACGACACAGATTTGGATGTCAAAGAACTTTTGATCATTTTATCTGTGATTCTATCTTCTTCTGGTGCTTTATTTTTCGTCAGTTTCTTGGGAGGCTTTGGCGATTTCTTCGGCTGAAGGTGGATTAGAATTAATGTCAAGCGAGTTGGGTGGAATCGAAGTTCTACACTTCGTGAACAGTTTACGGTGGTGAACAGTTTAGAGCTTTTGCAGTGTAGTGCTCACACTTCAGTAATAGCTTCTGGGTCTGCTACTAGATTTCCGGATATGTCTCTTGGTGGTCCTTCAGGGTTAAAATTTTTGCCCACTATTTCTTTTGTAATTTTTTTTAAGGTGGGGTGGGGCTATTTGCTCTTTTTGCATCTTATTTTGCTTCAGTTGCTTTCTGGTCCAGGCGCTGATGCTTATTGAGTCTAGCCCTTTTCTTCACCTCTTTATCAATGACGTTGTATTGTTGGCACTTTTAGACTGCTTGGGGTGTAGAGTGGGACGATTATAGTAGCTTCTTTAGTAATTTTCGTTTGTTGATCAGTGTACACGTTCTGTTGGACAACCATTTGTCTTTGGAGCTTTTCCTGAGCCCGAGCGTTGAATATGCTTCTTCATATTAGTTTAGTTTGATGGCTTGCCAGATATGCTCTGGATTGGTTTCTTCCGTGGAGTCAACAGCTTCAAATCAATTAACCAATTTGATGACGAAATTGCGCTTCGTAGTTTCATTAGCTATCTTGGATGGATCAAATTGTGGCTTGATGATTGACGGTTCACGGGGGGCCTGGAGCTTCATCTCTATTGTTGCTATTATTAAATTATGTGCTGAGTTGACGTCTGCGCCACGGAAGGTCCTGATATCTTTAAGGCTAGATCTCCATCTGCGGTTTACGAGACAATGGTCCATTTAGTTATGAGTAGTACCATCTGGGACGTCCACGAGTATTTGTGAGTAATTTTGTGAGTGAAAAGGCTCCAACCAATGAGGAAACCATTTGTAAGAGCCAAATCAATGAGGCGACAACTATTATCATTTCGTTGTTCAATGGAAAAACTTCCTAAAACTCGAGGGCAATATGATCGTATCAGATCAATATTTTGCATTGAGACCTCCGATTATGAGGGTCATGTTATTACGTGAGATATCTTTAATTAGCGTTTGTAAGGTGTCGTAGAAGTCATCTTTTGGCTCCTCAATTGCATAGTTAGCCGGTGCATAAGATTTAATTAGAGCCAACTTGGCATAGCGTCCAACAAATCTGGCTGTCTTCAATCAAGGTGAAATTGGAACCCAGTTCCTCAGAGCAATTGCTGGATGATTTGAGAGGATAAGTGCAACACCATTTTCTCGTCTCGTACTTGGGTTGCTGTCGTCGTCGTACTTGGGTTGCCATAAATGACCGTGCAGTGATCGTGTAACGCTTTCTTACCACTTTCAAGCCACCTCAACTTGGTTACTGCAAAAATGTCAAGATTCTTTTTCCATCTCATTACTGATTTGTTTGGTTTTAAAAAATTGCCCCATGGTACGTACATTCCAGAAACCAATTCATAGTCACTTTTTCGCATTCAAAATCTGGTCTTGGGACATGCATGGGTCATCGTCCTTGGGGTCTTTAATTTAATTTATTAGATTACCACATTGCCTCTTTGTTGGGACAAGGAGCTCGGCTTTTCTCTAAAACAAATGCTCAGGGGCTCTACACCCCTGATCATACTTCAAATGGTAGCTATTTTGAAAGAGACATGTCCTTTTTTGGACAGATGACTCAGCTACTTCAATTAAAAGAATGGGACTCTCTGCATAAAAAAAAACATTCAGAAAAGAATATAACACGTGTATTTTTTATCAAATAATTAAACTATTAAAATCTAACACAAGAGATATTATCAATTAGCTTTCTACGTTGTCTTTGTTTGGAGAGGACAAAAAACCTTGTTATTCTTCTAAAGCATTATTTGAGGTTGTATGACGAGTAAACATAGATGGCTTTGGTATCTAAAGTAGTTAGTTGTACTTGACACCAAATGCAGCCAAAAAACTAACTAAGTAGGTGCTTGATGCCAAGCCCTGAGAGATTCTTTACCATACTCACCTCCCTTTGTTATCTAGAAATATCGTAAATTTTGTAAATTAGTAATTCCCTATATTTTCATATAAAACGCTTTTTTAACTTATCATATAAAACGATTTAATTTGAATTTTTTTCTGATTTTATATAAGTCTTTTTTTTAAGCTTACTCTTATTATCAATGATTTTTTTCTATTTTTTTTTTCAATAAAAATATGATTGAGGGGTAAATGCAAGGATGATATTTAGTCGGATAATTTTTTCTTTATCTATCCGAATAAAATACACTTATAGTTTTATATATGTAAATAATATTTAGTCGGATAATTTTTTTGTATATGCGAGCCACGTTTTGAAAAGAATTTTCCTCCCGCTTTTGTTTTTTTGTGAAACACAAAAACGATTCTTGACCACTTTTTCTTTCCTTTTTTTTATCAAAATCTCTTTTATTTTTTTTTATAGGTAAACATAATGTTATTGTGCCTAACTGCAAAGTGCACTGTGATAGCTGGATAGAAATATCTAAAAAATGGGACTTTCTTGTTGCTGTTTATCCGAAGACAACAGGACTCTTTGGGGCCTCGATTGGTATGTAATGGTCTTTTTTTTCTTACCTTATGGGTATAGATTTCCATGAAATGTTAAGAAAAACAGCTCTTAATAGGACCTTTCACTGTGAACTCCAATTTTTTGCAGTAAAATTATAGAAGATACGAAAAATAAATATCCATATTTGAAATATGTGCCATGAAAGGGTCATAGACCATTAAATAATCAAAAAATGCTCCCCAAAAGTTGAAAGCCGTAGTTTCAATATTGAAGTACCTTTTCAGAGGCAGCGCTATAGCGCTGCCTAAGTAAAGAACGATGTTGACACAATATGGTATTTGTTTATTTATTTTTTTTTTTTTGGTTTGTTTTAGACCAGGATTCTTCGTATCGAAGGGGTTGTTGTAGAAACTTTGAAAAGGGCTCATTTGATTGGAAATTGAAAGGGTTAGTTCCCTTTTTTATAGTCGAAAGTGATTAGACGGCAACCAATCCTCCACCCAAGCCCACCATTTCCCCAAACACATTCAATCAAAATTTTGAGATAGCCGTTTTGTTCAGAGTAGTTCCAGAAATTATGTCTTTGAGGATGACAACCCCCCACAGCTCTAATGGCAAGGGTTGTAAGTTCTGCCCTGGGGCATTTAAGGTTTTTATAGAAAGTGTTGTTGTAGAAACTTCAAAAAGGGCTCATTCGATTGGAAGTTGACAGGGCTAATGCCCTTTTTAATAATCAAAGGTGATCGGAGGGCAAATTCCCCCCCTCCCCCAGCCATCATTTCCCCAGACACTTCCGATCAAATTTTTGATATAGTAATTTTGTTCAACGTTAGTTGAAATGTCCGGAAATCATGTCTTTAAAGATGACAACCCCCTCCCCCCACCGCCCTCATGGCAAGGGCTGTAAGTTATGCCCTTGGGGCATATAAGAACGATATAAAACGTAAAAACCAAAGCATATAAGGCTTATGGGGCAGAAAAGAACGATGTTGGCACAATCTATTCTTCGTCTTATTTTATTTATTTTTTTTTGTTTTGTTTTAGACCAGGACACTTCGTATCGAAGGAGATGTCGTAGAAATTCAAAAAGGGATCATTTGGTTGGGAATTGAAAAGACTAGTGCTCTTTTTATTAGTCAAAAATGATCGGAGGGCAAATTCATTCATCAATTTTCATCAATTTTCATCAATGCAACAATTTCATTCATCGTAGTTAAAGGGTCCTGGAAATTATGTCTGCGAGGAAGATAACCCCCCTACAGCTCTCAGGGCAAGGGTTGTAAATTATGCCCTGGGGGTATATAAAGTTCTTATAGAAAAGGTGTTTGTATATGCTTTGGAGGGGGGCTCATTGAATTGGTAATCAGAAATTCAAGTGCTCTTTTTAAATGTCAAATTGATCAGATCGCAGCCTCCCCCACGCGCATACAAACGCGTTGTGTTTTCTTGAGATGCATCCAATAGAAATTTTGAGCCAGTCCAATGATCATATAACAAGGCTTTTGGGGTTGGTACAAACCACCAGAGCCCGATGGCGAGGGTTGTAAGTTATGCCCCTGAGGAATTCATGGTTCTTATGGAAGGGATGGTTGTATAAACTTTAGAGGTGGCTAGCTCATTTGGTTGAAATTGGAAGTTTTAGTGCCCTTTAAAGAGTCACTAGTGATGTAGGTCAACTAGCCCCCCTCCCCAATTACACCTCTTTTCACCAAACGCATGTGGCTGAAACTATGCGATGGCAATTTTGTTTATAATAGTCCAAAGAACATATAACAATGCCTCCAGGGTTGTTACAACCCCCAGAGCCCTGGGACAAGGCTTTAAGCTATGCCCTGGAGGCATATAAGGTTCTTATGGAACGCATGTAAAGGTATGCATGTTTGACTTCTACTTTCCCAAAATACGAAGGGCATTATGATGAGTCTCTCAGGGAATGTTGAGAGGAGTGTTGAACTATATCATAACATGTTATGTGTATATGGGTTGTTAAAAGGGTATAACTCAGAAATGACCGAGTATGTTAATTTAGAATTTTTAGAAATGATAAGGGAGATGATCAATTTACCAAAAAGGTAATATTTGCACGTTAATACTACAACAACTACTGTTGCTTCTACTGCTACCACATGTACTACTACCGTTACCACCACTATCACTACAGCTATTACTTCTGTAGTGATAGCTGGTAAGGCTGAGGATATTGAAAAAAATATCTGAGGAAACGTTGAGGGTAAAGTTGAACTAAATGAATATATACTATGTGTATTCAGGTTGCTGATACGGGCGTATCAGCAATGTTTTTGCAACGGCTTATCATATCAAGAGGAAACTTCAGGGTCATCATGAGTGGGATATTCAGTTAACCAAAGGCAAAATGTACCTTCTACCTACTGCTTACTACTGCTTCTACTGCTATTAATACTGCTACTACTACTGTTACTACTAGTAATTATACACTATTACTCCTACTACTGTTCCTACTGCTACCATTACTTCTATGATACTAGTTGAATTAAAGCTACACGCATGAAGATGAAAAGTTGACAGAATACCGAGGGGAAGTGGAACTAAATCAAAACACACTAGGCGCATGCAGATTATCAAAAGGGCGTACCTCAAAAATTGATTTGGACATTAATTTGAAACTTTCGGAGAATGCTTACAGGGGAAGATCATCTGATAAAAAGGTAATAAATGCATATCACTACTAACACTAATGCCACTGCTACTTTTACTTATGCTACTACTGCTACTAAACTACCTTAACTGCAACAAATTGTAAGCCTTAGACTATTAAGGTGCAAAGGGCATCAAAAGGGTTTCAAAAGTGCACATAAACACAGCTTAACGTGTCAAGGTGGAACTTTTTTTTCTGGGACATTATGAAAGCTATGTTCAACTGACTAAAAGGCAATATGAGCATGCTTCTACTGCTATTAATTCTGCTGCTACTACTACTACTAATGCAACACTAACAGTGCAGCTACTTTTACTACTACCAAAACTACTGTGATAATATTAATATTAATGCTAAGTCTATGAAGGTAAAATTTGAGAGAATATTGATGGCGAATTTGAACTAACAGAGACACTATGTGCATTAATATTGTCAAAATAACGTATCTTCAGAATTGCTTTGTGTATTAAGGTGGAACTCTCACGAGAATGCTTAAAAGGGAAGATCAATTAACAAAAAGGCAATATGTGCACACTGCCACTAATACTACTGCTACTGCGGCATTTACTATTTCTACTACTACTATTACTATTGTTCCAGCTACTACTTCTATCGCAACTACTTGTAAGGTTAAGAGCATTAAGAGGAAAATTTCAAAAAGTGTATGAATATACAGGTTATCAAAAGACCAAATCGACAGTCCTGTGACTACTATTACAGCTATATCTAAGGTTATGAAGGTGAAATTTCAGCGAATATTTCTGAAAATTTCTATTGTACTGATGACAACCTGCATTCCGTATGCAGGTTGTCAAAAGGGCATATTAACAATATCTTAGGAATAGTTTCGTGTGTGAAATTAAAACTTATAACGCTTGTTGTGGGGGATATTGACCAAACCAAAAAACAATATTTGCATCGTAATACTACTGCTTCTACTCCTACAGCTACTACTACTGCTACTACTAATATTATTACTGCTACTACTGCTGCTACTAAACTAAGACTACTACTATTAACTCTACTCCTACTGCTACTACTGCTGCTACTAAACTAAGACTACTACTATTAACTCTACTCCTACTGTTACTACTATAACTACTGGTGCTACTACTACTAATAATGATAAACCTAAGGATATTAAGGCGAAAAAATTGGGGCAATGTAGTAAATGCGTTGAATTAAATCGAAGCATATGACGCCCACATAGGTTGTCAAGAGGACGTGTCACCTCAGGACTGGTTAATGGTATTAAGCTAAAAATTTCATCCTGTTTTAAACGAGATGTTGAAAAAAAGGTGCTATGTGCATACTGCTACTAACGCTAGTACTGCTACTACAACTATTGCTACTGCACGAAATAAGGGTATTAAGGTGAAGCTTCCAAGGAATATTTAGGCGGGTACTGAACTAGATAAAAACAAATTATGATCATGTAGGTTGTCAATAGGTTTGCCAAGCAATATCCCAATAATGACTTACAATATTAAGTTAGACCTTTCAGGGTAAATTGTGACAGATTTTGAGCTAGTGAGAAGACACTATGTGCATACTTTTGACTCTACTTGTACGGTTAATATAACTAACGACATTAAGGGCATTGAGAGAGAAAATTATATTATTAAACCAAAACAAAAACAGTAATAACAGCCACCCCGAGAAGTAAAAACTTGTCCGAGGGGGTGGCAAAAATAAATTAGAAAATAATACAGGACAAAAAAAAAATTATTTATAAAACCAATAGTGAGACCTAATCGGCATCACAAGCCCTTCAACAAACAAATTCAACAATACTAATAAAATCATACCGCTAGAGGCCAGAACACATTACTGAATTATTTATTAACACCCCACCCCCACCCTAAAAAAAATAATAAAATATAGAACTAAAATTCATACTTAGTAAAAAGGATTTCTTTTATTTCACTCTCGAAAAAAGAAATATCACTATAATTTTTTAAACTCTGATCAAGATTATTCCAACATCTAATCTTCCTATGAAGCACAGAAAACGTCGACTGGGTCGAAACTGTCAATGGGATATTAATCTCCCCAGAAGACCGAGTATGATAATTGTGGATCATGGATCTCAACTTAACTAAACTATCAAAACATGAAAGATTTTTACCCTGATGTTGCCTAAAAATTAACAAAAGTGTATAAAACTCTCGTAGTCTTGAGGCAGGTAGTAACCTTATTCGCTCGTAGACGTTCCTCACTTATTCCTGGGGCTGTAGGCCAACCAACAAACGAACAGCACTGTTTTGAAAAACTTGTATGGACCGGAAACGGAAGCAAATGTACAAAGCCAAACGCTACTACAATACAAAATATATGAATGGACAAGGGAAAAATAAAGGAGGCGTAGGGCATATGCAGGGAAAAATGCTTAAGTTTTCTCATTATACCTAAGTTACGAGACAAAATTTTACTCACAGACTCTACATGAGATTTGAATGATAATATCTCATCAATATAAACCCCCAGGTACTTAATCGATAAAGCACGCTTTAAAATCACACGATGTGTGACAATTTCATTTATCCAAGGATAAAAAACGGGGGATAGAGAAAAAATGACAAATTTTGACTTACCAAGATTAATCTTAAGCCTATTTACCCTTAATCAAGAATGTAATCTTTCCACATTATCTTTCAACGATGTCAGGAGTAATTCGTCCGTCTGTGCAGCACTGATAGCCACTGTGCCATCCGCAAATAATGATATAGTTTCCTTCTGGAGACTTTTAGTCATGTCACTAACGCTAAAAAACAAGAACAATTATGGATACAATTGGGCATATCATTAATTAACAAAAGGAAAAGAATCGGGCCAATAACAGATCCCTGTGGGACACCACAACTGACTGGGTCCAATGCAGATTTTAAGCAATTCATCTCTACAAACTTGTACCGGTTACTCAGGAAACTCTGTAGAAAATCAAGAGGTTTACCTCGGATCCCATAAACTTCACAGTTTTCCAAGAGTAGACCATGGTCAACTTTATCAAAAGCCTTCATTAGGTCTAGAATTACTGCACCAACCTTCAGTCCTTTGTCTAAAGCCATATTAATAATACTTGTCAGAAATATCAATGCATTCTCCGTCTTCCTATTCTTCCGGAATCCAGACTGATTAATATTAAAAAGATGACATTTTTAAGAAATGTGGTTAACCGAGAACTAAAACATTTTTCAATCAGACGAGAAATAACTGGCAAAACCGATATTGGGCGATAATTACCAAGATCATTTCTGTCACCACCTTTATAAACCGGTGTCACCCTTGCATACTTTAAACAATCTGGAAACTTACCTTGTCTGAAACAATCATTAATTAATGATGTTAGAATGCTAGATATAGATGGATAAATACATTTCAGAATTTTTAAACTCATCAAGTCACTACCAGACAAACTATTATTCATGGCATACATGGTATCGCTTATCTCGTCCACGGTAATCAACTTTAGATGAAATGATTCATCTAAAGGGGGCGGTAAATTGGATCCAAAAGGTGAGTCTCCCGGAAATGGGGAAATCGTATCGGCTATTTTTGAACCTACTGAAATAAAATGATTTTGACACTCATTACAAATCGTAAAATCATCTGTAGCTATGGCCTTATTTTCTATCACTTTAGATGGTAGTATATTAGGACTCTGACATATCACACCACGGATTATTTACCAGTTCTTCAATGAGTTTCATTCAGCTTCCTTAAATTTAAAGCTAAAATACATCTTTTTTCTCGGAGAAAATTATTCAAACCATTACGAAAAACACGGTATTGTTTTTTATTTTCATCCGTAGGTTCTAAAACTTGTAACTTAAACAATCTATCTCTTAAATTTATTTTCCGAAGAAAATCTTGTGTTGTCCATGGCTTCTTTCCATTATGTTTTCGCCCTTTCATATTCTTAACAACTCCCACTTCTTTAGCCTTTTCCAATAACTTACCATAAAAAAGCGTAAATTTACAATTTGCATCATGTTCCTCTCTAAGCAGGGACATCCAATCAACTTGAACTAAATTATTATTTAGTTTTACAAGGGTATTTTTATCAAAAACTACAGACCTTTTACTCAAGTCAGAATTTACTCGCTTATTAGTAAATACCTCAAAATCAGCATAAACACCAAAGTGGTCAGATTCAACATTTACAACAATTCTTGGAGATCGGTACATTTCAAAGGTACATTTTTTAAAAGGTACATTTGAAAAAATATTGTCTAGAAACTCTAGTCGGAATGTTAATCGTAGGTACTAAACCATAAGACAGGCATAGATTAAAAAGCTGAGAAGTCACCGGAGACTCGATATCTAACATGTTGATGTTGAAATCGCCAAGAATGAAACAAGGTTTAGTGCTAGATTGCACTCTAGCCAGCTGTTCATATGAATTCTCAAAGAATTCTTGAATAGAGCTAGAGGGAGACCTGTACACAGTTACTAAATATGCATCAACATCATTTAATCTAGCTTCTAGAACTAGTGTTTCGCACACCATTTCATTATATTTGCGCAGATCATCACGGATTTTCACGTGCAGATCTTCACGCACATAGGCTGCAAGACTCCTGTGCTGACGTAGCTCTTGGTTCCGTGTAAATAAAGTGTACCCCGGTATGTCTGGGAGAGCAGAGTTATGATCACCCAGCCAAGTCTCCGTTAAAACTAGAACATCGAAGAAATGAAAAGTAGCAAAATTAACTAAAAAATCAAAAGTTGTATTAAGGCCTTGGCAACTCAAATGAAAAATCCTAAAATCATGTGATCCACCATACTGACACCTAAGATCATTAAAATCATAATTAAATATATATTTAGTATCTTCAGGGGGTTCAGAAGCCGGAACAATAAAATCCAGATTTCTATTAATCCTTTCATTAAAATAATCATAAAAATTTACCCTCTGATTTTCCAAATCAACTATGCTATGAGCCCCAAGGGGAATAACAAGTTCTCTAACCACTATCTAATAAAGAACTAAATGGTCTCTGGTGTCGAATAGGGTGAATACCAGTCACAATTAAATACATGCTCTCAACTCACATAATTCGATAAAAAAAAAAAAAAAAAAAAAAAAAAAAAAAAAAAAAAAAAAAAAAAAAAAAAAAAAAAAAAAAAAAATCACCATTCTCCTTTAGCAACATCTAATCTAGCTAAATATTACGAAACAATTAATAATTTAATTATAACCAGACTAACTAATAACTAACAGACTAACTTAACTAATTAAGTTATAACCAGAAAAGAGAAAAAAAATAAAATAAACATCTATTCTTTCGAACTCACACTTCAGAAACAATATTAACACTAAATATCGCATCTAATAGCACTAAAATAAATTACCTGGAACTTGCTCAGACATGTACTTTTCCACGGGAGCGTTTACATGACGTCGAATGCACAGAAGAGGCGGTACCGACTTTTGAAACCCAGACGTCCAATTCACGGATTTGGCAGTCCATAATTTTCTTTCTAAGCGCCAGTAATTTCCGACGAGTCTCTCCAACAGAAACATTTATTTTCATTAAGTTGGAACGTTTAGGGAGATACGCTTGCAAGCATTAAAAGGGCATATAAGCAATATCGCAGGCAGCGCTGCTCTATCATAGCTAGTAATATCATTGATATTTTAAAGGGGCTAATTTGATTGGAAATTCAAAGTTCTAGCGCCCTTTTTAAGAGTCAAAAGTCATTGGAGGACAATCAGCCCTCTTCTTTAGCTTATAATTTCACCCACAATTCCAATCAAAATTGAAGATAGCCATTTTGTTCATCATAGCTGAACGGTCTTGTAACTATATCTCTAGGGCTATTGGATGGCCCCCCCCCCACAGTTATGCAATTTTCCCATTATGTTTAAAAACTAAATTTGAATAACTTATTTTGCGGAATTTTTTTTAATTAATAAGAGTAAAGAATGTTTGTAAACAAAGAAGTATTTAAATGACAGAGTTAAAAATATTAAATAACAAGAATTCTAAAATATGAAAATAATCGTACAATCGCATGTACAAAGGCGAAAATCTTACTTAACGAAAATCATTACTAATTAACAATAATTTAATCAATTTTATTAATTAACAATTAATTAACTATAATTTTCGCTATGAAATGAAGGCAAAGACATTGTAAACATTAGAACTGCTAATAAGACTTTATAAAAAATACAGCGAAAATAAGACGGAATATAAAACTAGTGAAACCGCTAAATAATACTTATGTTCTTGTTTTTTAATTTTTGCATGCGAGATTTTAATTTAATTAATCTAATATTAATTTTTGAGGTCGTGATTTTGATATTGTTTTATGATTTCAAGGACATTACATTTTTAAGTTATGCACTACTTTACTTCTACTACTACTTACAACTCACCACAGCACCAAGCCGCCTGAGGCCAACACAGCTACGCACAATCCTCCTTCATCCCAATCTATTCCAAGCCTCCCTCTTTACACCCTCCCAGGAAGTTCCTATTTACCGTAAATCTTTATTTTAGACATACTCTGACCACAGACGAGGACGACCTGTTTTCCGTTTAGCCCTAGACGGTTGGCCGAGGACAATCTCTGAAAATCTGTCATCCGCAGAACGTGTCCTAGCCATCTAAATTTTTCTCTCATTATAGCCCTAGAAAGTGGGATTGAACCACATTTTCATACAGCCTACTGTTTGAAATACGGTCAGTCAGCCGGGTACCCAGAACAATCCGTAGGCAATTTCTCTGGAAAGCGCCTGGTAAATATTCATCCGCTTTTCGGAGCGTCCATGCTTCAAAGCCATTTTTGTCCACTGTCATCACTGTAGCTTCCAATATTCTAACCTTGGTTTGCTGACTTGTTTTCCTATTCTTCCATATTTCTTTTCACTGTGAAAAAAACACACTGAGCCTTAGCTATTCTACTTTTAACATCTTCACTACTCCCAGCGTCTTTACTAATAATACTACCAAGGTAAGTGAAGCTGCCCACCTGATCAATGACAAGTTTTTTTCCTTAATGAAAGTAAGGAACAACATTAAAACTTAAAACGAACAGAAATTATTACATATATGAGGTAGCTGCCCCCTTCTCAGTACCTCACTCTTTACGCTAATGTTAGACTTTTTGTTCCAGTTATTTAAGAATGACTCCTGACACACAAGGACCATTTAATTAGAATAATAAGCTTTTTACAAATTTACAAACATTTTAGCGTAGAGAGTGAGGTACTGAGGAGGGGGCAGCTCCCTCATACACATAATAACAGCCAAAAGAAAAATCTGAGAAAATTGTGGTACAAAAAGTCCGTGGTAACGAACTGTAAGTAAGGGGCGACCAAGCTCAATAGTAACCGAAAAAAAAAGGATTTTGATACCAATAGATATACTAAAAGAATTGGCTTTTTATGATGATTTCAAATGCATGAATTTCATCAAGTTTAGTTGTACCCATCAAAGGTTACGAACCTGAAAATGTTCTCCTGATTTTCGAAAAAGAGTTAAACACTCCCTAAAAGTTAGTCATCTTAATGAAAATCACATTATCTGATTCAATTTATCAGAGAATCCTACTGTATAGGTTTCAAGCTCCTATCTACAAAAATGGAGAATTTTGTATTTTTTGTCAGAAAAAAGATCACGGATGCGTATTTATTTTTTTTCCCAGGGGTGATCGTATCAATCCAGTGGTCCTAGAATATCAGAAGAGGCCTCATTCGAACGGAAATTAAAAAGTTATAATGTCATTCTTAAGTGACCAAGAAAATTGGAGGGCAACTAGGCCACTTCCCCCGCCATTTTTTTCCAAATTCGTCCGATCAAAACTTTGAAATAGCCATTTTGTTCATCACAGTTGAAAGGCCCAGTAACTGTGCCTTTGGGTTTAACATGACCCCCCCCCCCCCTCCAAAGCCCTAGGGGAAATTTCTTTCAGTTTTAAGATTTTCTCATTGTTTACGCATAGTATTTGTTATTGGGATGCATGCTTACATTTTTGGGTAGGGGGAGGGGAATTTTCTGCTTGGGGTTTTCCATGAGGGAATTTTTTATGGGGAGGGAAGTTCCCAGGGAGTGAACTTGTCAGGGGAAATTATACACTGCGGGAATTAGCCAGAATTCTTATTCAAAATTCTTTTCGTATATCTTGCTTTCTCTTTTCCGTCTCAATTTTACGCACGGAGGGGTTAAGAGTGATTGTCCGGGGTAAATTTTCACGGGGTTTGAATTGTGTAGAGGGTATTTCCATTGTGAGGGGGTTTCTCCGTGGAGGTGGGGTGTGATTTCTTGGCATTATTTAGAAAAGGATCAGAAATCAAATAAAAAAAAAAAGTTTTTTCTACTGAAAGTAAGGAGCGACATTAAAACTTAAAATGAACAGAAATTATTCCGTATATAAAAAGAGCTGTCCCCTCCTCAATGCCTCGCTCTTTACGCCAAAGCTAGGATCTTTCACAATGCTCTATCTTTCAAAATAATAAAAAAACTTTAGCGTAAAGAGTGAGGCGTTGAGGAGGGGATAGCCCCTTTCGTATATGGAATAATTTCTGTTCGTTTTAAGTTTTAATTTTGCTCCTCACTTTCAGTAGAAAAACCTTTTTTTTTTTTTTTAATTTAGTGAAGACAAAAAATAGTCACCGTAATACCAATGAATAAGCCTTGTATTTTTTTTCTGTTATCTGAGAACTCAGATAACATCTCAGATAAGCTTCAATAATTATTTTTTATATGTTTTTACCACCATGGGAATTACATGCTCAATTAAGTTAAAAATCAATTTGTTCCTGTAACCAGAGAAGTAACCTTCCCAGATGGGCTTAAAAATTGATTTTTTTTTGTCCGAACAGAGAAAATATAATCAGATAATTTTAAAAGTAATTTTTTCCAGCCACTGGAAAAGTAACGCTCTCAGTTAAGTTTTTTTGCCCCCATAAATGTAACATGATGGCAATTGGATGAACAAGAACATGATTTTATTTTTCACATGGTGTATTTATCTTAAACATTAATATTTTGATGGGTTTTCTTGTCTTTTCTCTTTTTCTGGCCCTAAAATTTTTATCCATTGTAGGAGTGCATAGCCTGGAAAGCCACAACCTTGGCCAACTTCTCTGGATCACATCTATAGGCGAGTCAGTTGCTTCGTTGAGTTTATCACCATCTAGTAGATATCTTCTGGTTGGGATCCCTGGATCCCGCCTATGGAATACAGAAAGTAACAGTCGACAGACAATGGCCAAAGTTTTTCGACTAGATCCTGATGCCAAAGTGTAAGTGATGAAAACATTGTAATGTATATATATATATATATATATATATATATATATATATATATATATATATATATATATATATATATATATATATATATATATATATATATATATATAATTAATTAATTAATTTATTATAACAAATTATAATTAGTTATAATTATATTTAAAAATAGTTATAATGCAGATTATAATAGATAAATGTAAAATAATATAATAAAAATTAATAAATTAATAAATAATATAATACAAATAAATAAATGAATATATAATATAATATATTAATATATAATTATGTATAATATATAATGTAAATGGATCTACGTAATTTAATGTATTTTATTGATATGTGTATTTTAATGTATTTATTAATAAGTGATTAAATATTTCGGTTGAATAAGAGAGTGAGGAAAACAATACATATCTTCTTAAAATTGGTCCTAAAATCCCTCCTTCTTAGAAGATTAAAAGAAAAAGTGGTGAAAGGGGTTTCTGTTGTTAAATTTAAATCATAAGCTGTTTAACTGCAATAATATCTTTAAAACAGTGGTTTCAAATTCAATCTTTAGAAGGGCCAATTTAAAAATACTCTGTGGACATAACGTATGCTTTGAGTAATAGAGCTATTTACTTAAGACTAATGCATTTACTGAATTTAGAAGAAATGAAGGTTGTATATGTTAGTAGGTTGAACAAAGTTAGTTTGAAGTTTCGACTATCGTACTAGTGTTCTACATCTAGGTACGGTTATATGCCGAAACGCTTTTTTCGCCTTTAATTAAATAACTTCCAAAATAAACATTCAAATTTTTAGCTTGAAATCTGATGGAAACGGAAGTTATGCTTGAATTTTTTTTTTTTTTTTTTTTTTTTTTTACGGATTTACAATTTTTATTAATTAAATGCTTTATTTATTAAAATTTTTTTAATTTCTTTATTAATTTATTCATTATTTAGCGATGTAAGATAAGGTTTGAGAGATTTAATAAGTTTATTAACAAAAACTACAGTTATATCACCTTTCACATACCATTAGTAAGACTCGTTGGGCTGTACATGACAGTTATTTTCATCCTCATAATCTACTACTAATTTATATTCATAATTAATTTAGAAAAATGAAATAAACAATTGAAATACAAATAAGAAAGATGATTACAATTTTTTAATCTAAATCATTAACAACTTCATAGAAGGTAACGTTTCAACCTGTTCTTGAACTGTCTAAACTATTCTGTTAGCCTTTTACCTATGGCCATATCCAGGGGGAGGGGGTACTGGGTTTTAACCCCTCCCCAAATTTTGGTCCGACTTAAAAACATGTTAAAAAATGCATATAAACGTATTTTTATGTGTTTTTAATGGTTTTTGTATTTAAAATATCTATAATAAATATCTAAACTTAAATCTTTAACACTAAAAACTTGATAACACTTAAAGTACCAACTATTCTAAAAGTCATAAAATCGTCTTAGAAACGTTAATTGATAGACAGCTAAACCTCGTAAAACTTACCAATTCGTCTAGGGCTTTATTAGTTTTTTTAATCTAAAGTTTAACAACGTGTTGGACGGGGGTGGATCCTGGGGGACCGGGGGGACCTTTGGACTCGCTCAGGTTACGAACTCAGGTTCGTAATTTTTGACGGGTAACATTAAACATAATGAATTAATATATTTGGAATCAGCATAAAAAGCAAATTCTTTTGATATATCAGTTATTATACAAATTATGTTTTTGAGAGTTTCGGTTACTATTAGAGCGAGTCTCTTTTTACCTACAGTTTATTACCACGAACTGCTTGATTAGTCTGATTTTGGTATTTTTCATAGTCAGTTTGGTCTTTAAATATTTGATACTAAAATTCCATATTATACACTATAAATTTTTAGCAACAAACTACTTGATTCTAGCTTTGGAAATAGCATATTGAAAATTTGTTTTCTTTTTGTATTTAACAAAAAAATATTGTCACCAGTACGCATGTGCCATACGAATTTGGTGAATCCTATAGAAATTCAAAAGTTTAAAACTTTTCACTTTTTTTAAAATATTCAAAATCTCTATTAAAATTATAGCTATCAGAAAGCAAAAATTCGCATTAGAAGATTTTTTGAAAAGAAAATTTGCCATATCTACTTGTTATTTAATGCCACATCTACATTATATTTAATTAATTCATAGATTTCAACTTAATAATTGTTGCATATTGCAGTGAACCTCACATGTACAATTGCGCACTGATGTTTTTCGATTGGCTGGAACATACATGTAATTTCTGTTCAGTTAATATTTGCCTTCGCTGTTCTTAGTAATTTTTGGTCTTTTTTTTGTTTATTTCTTTATTCAGAATAATGCCTGTTCATCATAACGTTAACATGCGGTGTTTGCTTTCCATGGAAAGAAAATGTTCCGAAGTTAACTTAACATTGTTTTCTCAATTAAATTTTTGCCTGCTTATTTTTAGTTATTTGATTATCTACCTTTTTGATACACGAAACTTTTCTTTCTTCCTGTCTTTATTTCTGTCAGGCTTATGGACTTCTTATGTTACCTTACACCTCATTTTGCGATTTCACGGGAATGGGCTTTTCCTGCATTTACAATGAATCTTCACTTTACAACAGAACTGGCTAAATTAAGGCTTTATTATGGCTTTTATGGCATTTAATTCATTTTTTTTTATCATATTATGGCCAATTGTTATTATGGCTAATTATTCTGCTCGGAGTTGAGGCTTTTGAAAGAAAAAGAATCGACAAACATGCATGATAAAAAAATAAAAACCCGTCGCAAGCTTTTAATATACAAATCTTTTACAGATTGTTAGATCCCAGATCGCCTTATATTATGGCTAATATCGGCTAATTATTATTATTGTTATTATACTAATTATAATTATTTTGGCTTTAATTATGGCCTTGTAATTCATTTTTTTTTTAATCATAAAGAGACTCCTTCTCCTTTTCATGGTTCGTTTGGGTTTCAAAATCATGTTTTTTTTCAGCGAGGAAAAGGATGGCAAGTCAGAAATCAGGTCTCTTGAGCTTGTGCGAACGATAGTCAGGGATCCGGAAAATTCAGGTGGACAATGGACCTTGAACAGCATTCAATGGAGCCCACATGCATCAACTGGTTGGATAGTATGCACTAATAGAGGTCACGTAAAAGTGATTTCCTAGAAAAAATTGTGTTAATTTTTTTGTCCATCTTTAAGAGTGTTTTCTAAGCTACAGGTATTTAACAATCAAATTCATCGTCCTCGGATCAGCAGCAAAGCTTAGATTTAGCATTTTCTATCAAGATCTATTTTATTTGCTTCTAACCTTGTTTCATTTTCTTTTTACTCTTTTTGTTTAGTGGTATTCTCACAGTTTTTGTGTGTGTTAAACCTTAAACCATAGGGAGATGGTTTTTAAACTTTACCTGCCTCTCCCCTCCCCCACATCCACCTCATTCATTAAAAAAGTTTGTTTCATAAGTGGATCTACATTGAACATGATATTATTTAATAGGGTACTAAAAGAAACTTAATCTACTAGACCTCCCGTTTTCCCTAGTGTTAGGTTTTCTTATACTTATCCCTCCTCCATTTTGAGAACATAAAAAAAAAATATAAGCTAAATATTGTTTTCCAGTCGGTTTTCTTAGCAAATTTGTAAGCTCCGCTTCCGCTTCGAGCTATTGTGCTCGAAATAACGACTCTTGGTTATCAAATGTATCAGTCATATTTTACTAATCTTGGGTAAGGCATTTTTAATTCAAAAAGTTCGCAAATAGCGACACCAAAATAAGTGCTCGGTGTGCTGCTATTCGCTTTTCACCCTTTTTGATCACTAGATTTCAGATTTAATCACTTATGGCCTTCCTCCATTTTGGGAACCTAAGGAAATTAATTTATAACCTAAATATTGTTTTTCAGTTAGCCTTTTGAGCAAATTTTTCAGCTCCGCTTGGGCGACGAGCTGTTTTACTTGAAATAACCTCCTGGATATCAAAATGTGTTATGCATATTTTACTAATATCCGATAAAGCACATAAAATTCCACATTTATAAATTCAAGAGTTCGTAGATAACGAGACAAAAATAATTAGTTACAAGTAAAAAATGGTGTATTTTTTAATTTTTTTATAATGCACTTTGCAGTGCCCTAGCTATTATGAGCGCCCAGTATGCCGCTATTCACTTTTTACCCTAAAAATTCCCTAGATTTTATGTATATGTTGAGCCTTTTCTGAAAACATTTCAAGGATGGCTTCGATATTATAACATCCTCATTGAGCTTATTCCAGATAGATCTTCAGCACCTAACTGGGCTGCTTTCATGTACTCTTGCCTAGGCATTTCCTCCGTTATATCATACAGATCGGTCTCCTACGTTGCCTTTTGGTTTCTTCTCTCAGAGCAAAACTTGAGTTTCCTCTCATATCAGTTTCCTATGCTCGTTTGCAATTATTTCACGAGATTTTTGTTTTTGAAAAATATGAATTGTAATAGCTGAAAAATAGTGACCTCCCACGTGCTGCTAAGAAATGATTTAAAGCTAATACAAAAATTGATTAACTGAGAAAACAAATAACCAAGGGCAATTAAATATGAAGCGTATTGGACATATCGGCTGTGGTAGACACTTTTACTCAAGCGAGGACGTGTGTAGACGAAAGTAGTGTCGAGAAGTGGGAGAATTCCAGGTTTGCTCAAAGCTCGATCTGGAATCTAAGAGGGGTAGGTGCCTTATGACTGCACAATCTGTAAAATGTTTGTATTTTAAAAGCTCGCGACGGTGCTTTTTTGATCATGCATGTTTATCGATTCTTTTTCTTTCAAAAGCCTCAGCTCCGAGCAGAGGTCCTAAATTTCGTTAATCGAAATATGTGATATTCATTATGTACTCAGCGAAATTTTCATCAAGTCAATGTCGAAATCATTACGTTTACGAAAGTGTTATCTAGAAGTCAAAGGAATCCTACAATCAGGGATAGGCATAAGGGAGAGGGCTTAGGGGTCCTCAACCTGTGAAAAATTCTTGTTTCGAAGTGGCTTGTCAGCACTCCTTGATCATGTATGTTTTTCGATTCTCTTTCTTTTGAAAGCCTCAGCTCTGAGCAGAGGTCTTACATGTTATTAGTCAAAATATGTGATATTCCTTACGTACTTTCTTCATCAAGTGAATGTTGGCAGAAAGGTGGTAGGTACACGGCTGATTTTGACCATCAGGCTAGAAAAATAAATTTCATAACTTTAAAATATTTGCTCAATTATATTTGAATAAAGAAAATATATTTCAATACATTCAGTATCGAATAGTCAAATTGAAGCCAGAAGAATGCTTCAATCTTCAAAGACCGTAATTTCTTTTTTCGTTTCGGGTTGTTTATCTTTCTGCCCTAATTTTACCAACAATGGTGAATACTTCATCAAGTGAATGTTGAAAGCATTCTATTTACAAAAGTATTGTCTTGAAGTCAAAGAAATTGTAAATCCGGAACAAGCATAGGGACTTAGGGGTCCTCGACTTGTAAAGCATGTGTATTCCAATTTGGCTTGTCGGAACTCCTCTTGATTAAACATGTTTATCGATTCTTTATCTTCAAAATCCTCAACTCCGGGCAAAGGTTCCAGCTTCTGTTAGTTGGATATAGAAATGCCGTTTTCTTCAACTTATTGGCAAAGTTACTCAAGTCAACTTTATTAATATCAAATAATCAATACATGTATCTCTTTTAACACCCCCACAAAAGACCCCATCTATGCTTCTGTTTCATAAGATGCAAGCCGTGTCAGAAAGAAATAAAATAGTATTTAAAACTTTGCTTATATTAGTTGCATCCTTAATGCATCCGAGTTGAAAAAAAAATCTCTGTGGGCCTAAATACGAAACCTACGGTATTATTTTAAATTTTGTTTTAACCTAGGTAAACAAGCAAAAAAAGTAAAAAAATATATAGAATTCAGAACTGTGGGAGGGAAGATACTCATTAATATCCACTAGATGATATACCCTTTCAATTGAAGCTGTTCATTAAGTATTGTCCTTAATTATCCTTTTTTTACCATTTGTCAGATCAATTTTGAAATTATCCAGAAGATATTGTTGATTCTATTTCTGTTGTACGAGTATTGCCTCTATTATTTGTTACTATATCTTTTATGTTTTGATTACCATATTACATTGCAATGCAACCCGACCTTCTAAAATCAAAACATCTCGTGCAAAAACGAGTTTATAATTAAATGTAAAATATCGTAATCGTCCTCTTGTACCAATTGATGATGTCTACAGAATCCCTATATATATACTTTTGTTTTTATTTGTGTTTAAATTCAGTGTTTGTTATTAGCTACAATTGAGTGTTATTAGTATGCAACCTTGAAAATTTAAACTGTAGAACACATGTTCAAACATGTGTTTTGCAGGGAATTTGATTTTGTGCGGCAGAATGTCGTAGGTATCAGCCTCGTGACCCTCATCAAGACTGCCCTGAAAAATTTTCCTCCAGTAGAATAATTGGGGAAAGGTTATTGTTGAGTATATTTTTTTTTTTTTTAAGTTCAAAAATCTAAGTTTTTTGTCGTTCGTCTAGAAAAGGTAATCTTTTTTGTAAACACTGGATTTTTAGATATTGGATGAGTCAGAATAAAATTTCTCTCCCTTACTTCCTTTTGGAAGCCATCTTGATAAATATTCCATTTTAATTTCAAGATATTAAATTTCAAGGATACGACCTTGATCTTATTTCGATATCAAACTATTTAGGCTTTCTTGTTTTTATCCAAAATGCGTCATATCATTTTATTCTTCTTGCAGAAATAACTATGAAACGAAGCTCTTGATATCAGAATATTTTTTTTGCTTCTTAAATGGCTAAAAAACCTACCTTGTTTAAACAATTAGTTTAATTTGTTTAAAAAACTTGTTTAAACAACAGTTCAAAAATTTGGAACACAATTTTCAGTTTTTCACTCTCTGCTTAAGTTTGGGTAATTAAGTTTAGCCCTTTGAACCTTTGATCGTTTAAACCTTTTTAAGTTTTGAACCTTTTTAAGTTTAGCCTTAAGTTATACCCCTTTGAACTCTTGATCGTTTAAAACAAATTTTAATTTTTAAAACATATTAATAATCACTTAAAATAAATTGCAAATTTTAATTTACAATTTAAATATGAAGTGCTCAGAAATTCTGGAAAATTTATCACTTCTGAGGGGGGGGGAGTCAAGACCCCCTACGTACGAATAACCCATGGCTACAAGTATAACCAGTCATTAAAGAAAGAGCAATGAGTAACAATTTTTGAGAAGTAGAATGGGGTTACCTTTTTAAATGGCTCACAGGCAAACACATATTCTATTATTATTTTTGATTTTGTGAGCGATTATTTCAAATAACATTATTGAGAAACAGAGATTTTACTTATAGAATTCTGCGGCTCAAAATCTTTTCGCTTTTTACTGATTTAATATTTGACACAGAGACAAAAGGTAAATATAGCAACGGGTAAAGGGGTAGGGTTATTTGACTTCTCTTTCTGACGCTGGAGGAATAATGGGATTGGCTAAAAAGAATTTTACGATTGACATCACAAAAATAAGCCAATAGAATCAAAGAACACTATTTAACACCGAAGTACTTGGAGGTCATGACCCTGTTTTGTGAGTCTGCCTGTAATAATTATAATGATCATAATAAAACGGAAACATTGGACGATAAACTTAGTTTTCTCTTTACTGATATTTCTCTTTCTCTCAAAATTTTAGTCTGAAATTGCTATTAACTACGGGGGTATGTACACTTTAAAGCTCAAGAATACCATCCTTTTCTGCGGAATTAATCTAGAAGGGGTAAAATTTAATGATGGATAAATCTGCTGGGAAATTTTATTTTTCGTGAAAGGCTGATTCAAAGTAAGTACTCATTTTTTTTAGGGCCAATACGGAGCTGAGAAACTCTTAAAATTATTGTGTAAACCCAGGGTAGAGGAAATGAAAAATTAAATTGGTGAGAAAAGAAATAAGTATAAAATATGTAAACTGCAGTGATCATACATAATAAGGGTTTAAATAAAATAAAATGAAAATATATAAACAACCGCAAAAGCTTTACTTAAGACAGTGAACAAGTATTCACTAACGAATACCCAAAAATGTTTTGACTTCATAGTCAAAAGCCTTTTTTCCGCAGAAAAAAGGAAAAACTAGATTCAAAGCTAAAACATTCAAGAAATAACATATGGACACAGATTATTGATCACAGATTTCTCACTTCAATATTGTTTCAAACCTCAAAAGCTACCCGATCGGATGATTTGGTTTCCTAAAGCTTGACGATATCCAATTACATTGAGCGGGCGGAGCGTTATCCAAGTGCAGTCGGAGCGTTGGCCAATGCATCGCATTGCAGCAGCGGTCTAGTTTTATTAGATAGCCTATGTAATTGAGGAAAACGTTGGCCCATGTGTTTCGCTAGGAGGGAAATGTCTGCTGAAACCTAATAGATAATCCATGGTATGGAGATTAAAAAAGGCTACAAAATAAAGGGGGAAAAAGTGAAAAAAATAAAACAGACTGAAAAATTATATATACTGTTTTGTAAAAGTTCTGAAACAACCCCGGTTTGATGACGAAATCGTATACCTTGAAACTGGGGTTTAACAAAGTCTTGCCTTGGGCGAATCAGAGTGGGAATAAACAGGCTAGTTAGGTAATACAAATTTAACAAGGCAGTGGAAAATGGAAATTGACTAACAAGTTTTCAACTGTAAATAGCGATCAGTTCACCACTACCTCTACAGGTCGTTATTTAATGATTTAATGCTTCTGAGATTATTGCCAAAAAACTGTTTGCTAAGCTTTTACCAAAGGAGGGATTAACAGGTCAATGGACGTTCATTTACCCTTTTATGCTCCTGATCTAAATTGCCCTGCTGATTTTCCCTTTGAGAACAGCTTAGCAAATGGATTTTTGGCAATTGCCTCAGAAATGTGAAAGCGTTAGATACACTTCCATGCAGGTAGACTTTATGTAACAAACATGGGAATTTAACAAATATTTTTATGCAGGTATATTTTATGTAACAGATATATGGGAAGTAATTCTGACATCTAAAGCTTAAATATTGTTTTTTTTAGTGTTGATTTGAGTTTTTTTGTTGGTTTGAGTTTTTTGGTTGTTGATTTGAGTGTTTAGATCTTAAGCTAATTTAATTTTATTTCTGGCTGAAACTTGCTCGTGAAGTTGATCAAAACTGGTTAAGAGTATTTATGATTTAACGGAGGTATCACTATTGACCATAGGATGTAGGTTTTACAGCTTAAAATACCAAGGACAGTGACAAATAAAATCTTTTTTGTTTGAAATTGGTCAAATGCGCACACACACACATCTCCAAAAAAAATGGAAAAATGGTAAATCCAATTTTAGATGAAAAAGACTTCCATGTGAAGAAACGCAGTTTTTGGTAGTAACGAGCGCCAAATTAAAGAAAAGAAACACGGGTAAAAAAAAATCAGCAAAAAATAAGCTGGAAGCATATAGCCCCAAATAGCTAAAAAAGACGTGATTTTTTTCTGAATGTATGGTTGTCTGTTGGGATCATCAGATTGTCAATGTTTGGATTTTTATGGAGGAAAATTGTTGTCAAATTAAACTAATTCTCTTTTATTGTTTTTTTTAATCGGTTCAACCTGGCAACACTAACGAAAATGTGATGTACCCCTTACTTCATAATTTTGAAGCAACAATATTGTAGTTTTCAGGTAAAAATAGACCTAAGACTGGCTCAGGAACAAAATACAGCCATTTTATGTCCTTGGTTCTTTAATAAGCTTTTGATTGGTCGATGGTAACCCTCATCTAATTCCCCTATGAAAAACTAGCTTGGTCGCCACGGTCTATGATGATAAAGACTTGTATTGTACCTTTTGTTTGGGAATGTTGATTAATTAATTTTCGGCCTTGCCCATCTCAACATTAGAAGTTTTAATTCCTTTAGTTGGTGTAAATGTAGTGTTATTTAGATTGTTAGCATTGTTTATCCTTGTTAGGTGCAGATGCGGTTTAAGGGGTAATATTGAAATAGTGAAATTGTGTGTATCTGACAAATAAAATTGTTATGAATAGTTGTCTAATTGTTTAACCTGCTTAGAACTGGAATGGAGCAGTTTTCGTTCTGTTTAATTCTCTAAATTTTTCGTTTTAATTTGGTGTTGAAGCCATTAACAAAACATAAAGTATCTTTGTTGAGTGCAGTTGTGAACGCCGGGATAGTGTTGAAATACTAAAATGGTATTTCTTTTATACAAAAAATTGCTAAGAAGAGTTAGCCATTTTTTTAATTTACCAAAAATCTGAAATGACGCTTTTGTTTACTCATGTACCTTAGTTTTTTTATTTTTAGGGAGACTTATTTTTCTTGTGAGTCTTTTCTTTAAATAAGGCAATTTTTTGGAAATCCACTCCTCAAAGAGCCTTTGGGAGGATAAACATAAAAAAGTATAGTTCAGTTTTTTTGTAAGGACAAACAAAAACATTTTGCCCCCTTCGCCAAGTATAAAATTCTGAGTCCCCTCCCCCTCCTTCCCAGAAAAACCTTTTCGGGAAAGTCTGAATTGGCACCCCCAGTCGTGAGACAAAACAGGATGAGTTCAGTGGCTTCATCTTTCTAAAATCAGGGAGGTAGGGCTAAATGTTTTTACTATTTTTCATCTTTCATCTTTCTATTTTTTAATGTGAATAAAATTTGAGCTGAGAATTAATTAAACACGATTTAGCGTATTTCACATAGAGTAGCTACCCCTATGACAGCTTCCTTGGTGGTGTAGACAGGGGCTTACAGCTTCCTTTTCCCATTGATTAGAATAATATAAAGAATAAACAATAGCTAAAGTGAAGACCATGTCTCATAAATCTTGTGAAAATCCCATAAACATCTTAAAAATCTCATATTTCTCATAAACCAGCAGATTTTCACAAATCTGATCTTTTCCCTTAATATTTCGCAAATCTAACCCTTTCGCCTAATATTCTTGTTACACCTGAATATTTCTTACACTGTAGGTAAAGATTGTCGGTGAATAAAAAACATGATAAAAAAAATCTTATTGCTCTCCACGGCGGAAAAATTTCTCCTTTTCTCCATGCTCCATTTATAAAATAGCTTTAACCTTGTGTGATATCATCTTTTGCCTCTATTATGAAAACTTTTTCAGTAAATATGTTTCTCATAAAGCCCCTATTATTTCCCATATCAGTTTGACGGTAAACTTTTGCAATAGTAAAGTTTTTAGTAGGCTTTCCCTTCTAGCTGACACTTTTGATTGTCTAATCAAAAGAATATCCAATTTATAAAGGGTCATTCTAGGCCATTTTAGAAAACGATGGAGATTACAAGTATTTTTTCTCCGGTTTTGGAGAGCTGGTGGCTGAAATAAAGGAGTAAATAAATAGATAAAACTGGAGAGGATGTAAAGGGTTCGAAATTAATGGCTATAAATTTTGGCTATATTATCACGTGTAGAAGATGTCTTGAAAGTTGCTTTACTGAGTAGGAAATCCTGCAAAGTCGGTGAGGGGCTCAATGGGTGGCTCAAAGCCTCCAAACACTCAATAATGAGCACTCAAGGCTCAATAAAGAATCATTAATAGAAATATTTGACGAAACAAAGTAAAAATATGGAAATGCTTAACAGTGGAAAAGCTATTAGTTCAGAGGTTCAGACTGAGGACGTAAAAAGATCCTGAATATACTGGCTTCCCATCCTCAAACCATAATGAAGGAAATAAGAAAGTAGAACAAGAAAAAACTAAAACTTACAAGGAAACAATATAAAAATTCCAGAAAAGTATCAAAGATCTCAAGGGAAAGGTCTCTTCAAAATTCGTCTTACTGGATAGTAATGGTGACCCAGTGAATGCGGATATCATAAATGATTATTCTGTTTCAATTTGTAAAATTCACCCACTTGACACTGATACTTGATGCTTGAATACTTGAAATTGATTTCAAAAATCTTGAGTGAAATAGTTAATACGTTGAGGCTGTTTTTGCTGATATTAGCAAAGTCTTTGACAATGTGGATCATTAGACAGTTATTGATAATGCCAGGGCTTTCGGTGAAAGAGATTTTGTTTTACGTACGCTATCTAGTTTTTTGTCTGGCTGTGAACAATGAGTAGTCCTCCCTAACGGGGATTCATATGGTTTTTACTTGATTTCCTGTGGAGTACCTCAAGGGACTAAATTACGTCCTTTATTATTTTTAATTGTTTTTAATCATGCTCTACCAAGTTCTGACAACTCTTTAAAATTTACGTATGATTTGACATTACTTAACCTTTGTCAAACCTCTGATAATTCCGACGTCAAGCTTGCCTCACTCATTAACAACTTAAAGAACGATGTTGACAATGTTAATCTCAACTTAAGCAACCAAAAAGCAGTTTAATGGTATTCTCCTTTTCAAAATATATGCCCCCTATAAATAATTACCTTTGCATACCAAATTTAAATACGGTAAAACTGCTTGGTGTGCAGTTGGACCATAAATCTTAAGTGGAAATCCCACAATTCCCACTTATTTAAATCTGACAGCTTTCTCCTTAAATGTTTCTCCCTTCTCCAATGGTTCTCTATATCAATCCAGAACATTAAAATAATTTATTGTTCTTATTTGAGACCTTGTCTCAAATATGCTTGTCCTGTCTGGCACACTGGGTTGACCAAAGACCAATGTTCTAAAACTGAAAGTATTCAAAAAAGAGCAATAAAGATTATACTGGGGACGTCCTTTACTACATACGATGAAGGTTTGGCTAGACTTGAACTTACTACATTGGAATCCCGACGTCACATCCTTACTATGAACTTTGGTCACAAGTGCCTTAGTTCTGACAATCATCGACGTGCTCCTCCCCCCTCCTTTAAAGAAAATCCCCCAATCTTTCCTTATACAAGACTTAATACTTGTAGAGCTCCAAATATACAACTTGACTTGTGTCCCCAAATGTTGACCATGAAGTACAAAAACTCGTTTTTCCGCTATTTTTTCCCATTTTAATAATTGATTTAAGTTTTTGTTTTATGTTTGTTTCTAACATCTGTTTTATCATTGTAATTGTGCTGACGTGGTTATTCTAGCTTTTGTGCTATTTTAGCCAATATATCGTATCCTATTCTATTTGAGGAACTCTAAATCCACAAAATAAATTTAAAGGTTATGAAAAGAGATAAAAAAAAAACTGCAATAAGAAAGCAACTAAAGCACACAAGTGTATTGATTAAGATTTTGTTGCGTTAATACCTTAGTTTTTTGGATATAACCTTGTTCAACCGGTGCAATTTCCCTGTGGACTTTTGTTTTGGATTTATATATATATATATATATATATATATATATATATATATATATATATATATATATATATATATATATATATATATATATATATATATATATATATATATATTAAATAAAAAATCAAGTTCTTTTAACTGAAGTTTAGGAGTGGCGTTAAAACTTAAAACGAACTGAAATTATTCCGTATATGAAAGGGGCTGTCCCCTCCTCAATGCCCCGCTCTTTGCGCTAAGCTCTTATTGTTTTAAATAGTAGAGTTGTGAGAAAGAGTCAAACTTTAGCGTAAAGAGAGGGGCATTGAGGAGGAGACAGCCCCCTTCCTTTACAGAATAATTTCTGTTCTTTTCAAGTTTTAATCTCACTCCTTACTTTCAGTTTTAAAAAAAATGTGTTTTTTATTCAATTTCTGTGCGTTTTTCGAACTAATGCAGGTTTTGATTTTGGCTGGACCCACATGAATAATTAAAACGAAATTTGCGTATTAATTTTACTTTCTTGGACTAAATGGCTTTCTCAAAGTTTTGATTGGACGGATTGAGAGAAAAGGGGCGGAGGAACGGGGCCTAGTTGCCCTGCAATTTTTTTAATCCCGTAAAAAGGCCACTAGAACTTTTCATTTTATTTACGAACGTCTTTATAAGTAATAAATATGCGTAACATACAAAATTAACTTACGTAACGAACTTTTATATTCGTATATTTTTATTACGTATGTGAGGGGGTTCGCCCCCTCGTCAATACCTCACTCTATAGTTTTATTCTACTAAAGTTTTATTTTGTTCCAATTCTTTGAGAATGACCCCTGAATCACAAAGGCCGTTTAATTAGATTTAATTGCTCTTTTGAAATCGCTAGAAGTACTTCAGCGTAAAGAGCGAGGTATTGAGGAGGGGACGAAACCCCTCATATACGTAAAAATTTCTGTTCGTTCTAAGTTTTAATGTTGCTCTTACTTTCAGTTTAAAAAACTTGTTTTTCTATTTAATTCTGAATATTTCTAGATTGATGCAGGCTTTAATCTTGGCTGACCGTTCATGAATAATTAAAGCAAAATTTGCACATTAATTTTATTTTTTTGGCTTAAAAAATTTTGGATTTGGATTAAAAAATTACTCACTCTCCGAAAATTCAACCATTCTTTTAACTTTTAATTTCTCAAACAATCGGGATACTACTGGTAATAAAGAAATAGGCCTATAGTTTCCTAGTAAATTTTTATCCCCGCCTTTATATAGAGGAATAACTTTGCAATTTTAAAACAAATTGGAAACACTCTAGTCCTAAAACATTCATTAAATAAATACACTAAATGACCGGAAATAACAGGGCAAATTAAATATACTTTAAAGCTTTAACAGTTACGAAATCAGACAGTGAAGCTCCAGTTTTCATATTTTTCAATGTTTCAGAAGGCTCAGAAGCATTGATTGGCTTCGAATATGCTGAAACATCACGTTCATTCAATAAATATTTTTTGAAACTACCTTGTTACTCAGAAATAACTATACTTTGAACTAAATCCTTCCCCACATTAGCAAAATGACGGCACATTATATCAGCAATTGTATTATCATTATGTATACCGTCCGGAAATATACCATCATAATTAGAACTTACGACGGATTTGATAATTTGCCATGTTTTTCTAGGCTTATTTTCATAAGATTTAAATTGATTTTTAGTAATCAGCTTTGGCTTTACGAAGTAGTGTATTTAACTGGTTACCATAAATCTTATATTCTGATTTATCACTTACACTATTACTAGCCGCACACATTTTAAACAAATACCTTCTTCTAATAATAACTACGGTCGTTGCCTTGACGTCAGTTGACGTCAAGTTGACTTGACTAAAACCAAGTCAACTGACTTAGTCAGTAAGTCAACTGACTTACGGTCAGTTGACTTGACTAAAATCAAGTCAACTGCAGTTCTGACTGTTAATATGACAGGGTGTGAACATTGAATGTTTGGTTTTTAGTCACTGTGGCACTTGTCAGATTATCCGACAGAATCCTTAGAAGAAGATAAACGTAGTTCTTTTAAAAACGAAACCACCTAAGACCATGCTTAAGGAATGATTGGATGCTCGTCCTTGGTTCTCTGGGTGCATTGGCTGCACAAGTTGTGCAATGGTCTAAGGTAAAATCATCTTTTCAAGAATTCTAAAATCCATAAGTTAAGAAAATTAAACTAAAGCTGAAGTCAGTTTGTAGTTAAATAGAGTTGGGGGTAAGACGATCAGAGTAGCTGAGATTAAAGCTATTGAAACACTCGCAGTTGACTGTAGTTCTTCTGCAGTCAAAGAAAGTCCGAGTCTGAACACACTCTAGGCTACAATCTCCTGGGTGTAAACCACTCCTTAAGGTCGCACCTGAAGCCTCTGGTATTTTGTATCTAGCCTGTTCTTGTTTCATTATGAGTGAAAGTGATTAGAAGCCGATTAGACAGCTAGTTTTTGGTTACGTGAAGTTTTTCCTGAGTCTTCTAATATGGTCCCGTAACACCCTATTGGAGCAGTATTACTGAGTCCTTGACCCGATTGTGCAGCACAGTAATTTGTATGTAAAATTATCGTCAAAACAGGTTTGGCACCCTTAGAGTGTCTCGATTTTTTGAAAAGTCTAGTTTATTCATGTTTTTAGTTTGTACATATTTGCTCGTGTTTTTGTATGTTTCTTTCTTTTTGTTACATTCCATCGTCATACATTTTTTTTTATTGGGCTATATATAATATACATTCAGCAATTAATTCATCAATTAGAACTTCAATTATATCATTATAATGTTTATAATAAATTTAAAAGTCACATCCCTACATTTTCGCCGGGAGGCCAATGGACGTCGACTCCCTGGGGAAACAAGAAGGAGTTAAAAGAAATGCATCAAAAGAGGATAATGATCCTATCCAATCGACATTTAAAAACCTTAGTATTAATTACTCCTCCCCCCTTCTCCCCTAGGAGCACTTCATGAATGTGCTCTTGCCACCGAAAAGAGTTTTACTTTTACTATTGTTACTTAAAAATGTATCACTCCATTCAAAAGCGAAAGAAGATTTTCACTTACCAACTTCCTCTTTTCTGAAACTAAGGCTTTATTTGCTGTTCCATAATAATTTGTTTCCATTATGATATGAATTATTGTTCAACAGTAAAAGAATTTTCTGTTCCAGCAAGCTATAAAGAACATTTAACATTTTTCTAGTCCATAGCTGCAAATAACCCTATTTGGTTCCTTCCACTGGGAAATCAGTAGAAACTCGACCTCAATTGAGGTAGGAAATAACCTAAATGATTAGATGTAATTTATCTAAATAAAACAGAAAAGGTGTTGCAAGAGAAGAAGTGGAGGAAATTGTTATAAATGAAACTATGAATCATTATTTTTATTTAAATGAAATTGTAACATAGATTACTAGATTATTATTGAACTGAGCAGCAATACCACTGTTGACCCAAAAGCTATTTTCTTTCATAAATCGCTATAAATTTCAAGATTAAAATAATTTGCTGGAACCGCAGCGGCATCAATTTGTATTTTTTGTGGGGGGGGAGAGAGGGGATGGAATTTAACTTACAAACCTAGGGGGAGGCAATTTTTTGATTTTTTAAAATGAAACAACCAAAGTAAGGAATTTTACATGAAGTTCCGAAAAAAAAGTTTTTTTTTAATCTAGGGGAGCAGGGAAAAATGTAGTGAGGATAACTATCCCTAACCCCTCCTTCCAATTGGAATCAGCGGGGTACTAAGGGTTATCTGATTAATTATGTTTCATAGTTTCATATTGTTTATAGTCAAAATCAGCTGCGGTTCTCGGCCTGGGAGGGGGGTAGTTCCCCCAGTTTTTCTGACATTTGACATTAAATTTCTTTTATTTTATATTTATATTCTTGTGGCATACCATACCTCCCTCCCCCCACATTATAAGCCCTAAAACGGTTGCCGGTAAAAATTTCACGTATATTGCTTCTTTAGTTGTCTCATCAATTTTCAAATGGCACTACCCATGGAGAGGGAATTTTAGTTTGGATTGTCCATAAGTTTAAGAGGTATATAACCTACGAATTGTTGGGATACCACCCCTCAGTGAGCCCTTACATTCAAAAGTGTATTCTTTTCAAGAGCATCGGTGCATTCAAATCAAAATTTGTGGCAATTATTTTTCTTCATCATCACACTTCATCGTTTTTCATTTAGTTTTTACCTAGTGTTTTTATGTCTTTCTTGCTTTTATTTAAATTTGTTTAACCTAAGTTCTTAGTTTTTTTTTTCTGTTGGTAAAGATTCCTGGATGTGAAGCCAAAATATCCTGTGGTTTACTATTGTTGGAGCAGAATTTACTTTCTTTATAAGAAATTTACCTTATTTTTGTTATTTTTCTTTCGTACTAATGGTAAACGGAAAGGAAAAATGACAAAAAAGAAACTTAGAAAATAGTCTAAGAAATATTCTGGTTGTCAATTTTTATTTGTCTTCTGTGTGTTGCCCTACCTTCGTCTTATCCAGTATTTTTGTTTATTGTGTATTTTTTTGTGTATGTCTATATATGTTTTTAATGTGTATGTGTATTTTTCTCCTGCTTTTTCTCTGCATCGTTGCTTCATCTTTATGCGACTATTTGTGTGGATTATAAACAAACAAGTTAATATAGTGAGTGGGGTCAAGACTCTGTTAATGGTAGCTGGAAAGAAGAACGGTAAAAAAAAAAAAAAAAAAAAAAAAAAAAAAAAAAAAAAAAAAAAAAAAAAAAAAAAAAAAAATCAACCTGGTCGTCAGTTTCCATTTTGCTTCTAATCGTTTATGTAATCACAATCGTCTAATCCGGTGTTTTTGTTTATTGTATATTTTTTTTTGTGCATATGTATATGTGTTTTTATTGTGTAAGTTTGTTTTCTCCTGCGTTTTTTTTTGCATTGTTACTTTATCCTTATGCCCCTATTTGCGTGGTTTATAAATAAATACATTAATATCTTGAGTGGCGTCGAAACTATTCGATCATAAGAGATTGTGTCTGGTACCTCATTGTTGCCAACCTGTTTCTTAGTCATTCTTGTACAATTTCTTTAAAATCTAACGCATCTTTTGTGATTTGATCTTAGCTTTTGAATCTTTTTATTTCAAATAATCCACTGCTAAGCAATCAAATAAGCAATTTGGCTAATTATTTTAGTATATTGCTCTGTACTGCATTATCTTAATCATGTCAGATGATTAGTTAATCTTTTTATTGAATTTCCAGCCAAGCATATCAACATTCTTTGACGTTCTTTTGTTTGCGTTGAAAGCAATCACATAGGGAGAGGATAATTGGTCCCAAAGCTGGTTATCCCTAGGGATAAAAGTTCCCCATTTGTCTTCATTTTTACCTAAGAATCGCATGTTCCGGACCTAAAGCTCAAAGAGAGACTGTCAGTCTTAATTTTTATAAACGAACAGGGTTAAGCTTTTTAGTATATTTTTTAGATAAAGATTTTCCAGACTCCTAGTGATTTTGTTTTGTAATATGGCATTATGCCATAAACGAATCTGGTATTATGTCAATCTGTTTTGCAGTATGCGCAACATGGCAAGCAATATGGACAAAACGGCATTAGAGATAATGTGGTTTCTGTGTCCACATCATCCTAGTAAAGAACAAACTCTAGCCCAGTGGTTCCCAACCAATTTTGGGCCAAGTCCCGCTTAGACATTCATAAAATCCTGATAATATTCATAAAATCCTGATTTTATTCGCACTTTTACGTATATTCACCAGAAAGAAGCTGAAAAGGTCATCTAACCAACTTCCAAAGATTAAATCATCCATGAAAGAGGAAAATAGAAAATAGCTAAGAAATTAAGTTTCCCGATACATAACTGAAATGCAGAAATAGCAACTATTTGAATGAAACATTGTTCTGAAATACATTGATCTCTTTCGTTATTTAACTAATCATAATGAAAAACAAAATCTCGACTTGCCTTAAACTGACATTCCTATGCTAGTAAAGTCAATCTAAGGTTTAACTTCTAATAAATTGCAAAAGTTTTGATTTTAGTTCCATTCAAATCGGAAAAAAATTCTCTAAAACATATAAGAAGTCGGCCAAAATCGGACAAGGCAAAATTGACAGTTTTTCATTCTTTTTTTCTAAAATGACGACTTTTTAAAAACAACTTAATTGGCATGTATAAAAAATCAGTAATAGGTAAATCAGGTACGTAGATCACGATTATGCATTTTGTTTTTGTTTTGAACACTCATGTTCAGTCCACTTCCTCCCACCCATAAATCAAGCATCGATATAGGTCTGAGAACAACATTACGCGAAGTTGAATCCATGCAGAAAAAAAACAGACTTCTAATGCAAAGAAGAAGTCCTGCACATCAATTTACCCCCCCCCCCCATCCTCTACCCTCAACGTGACCACCCCAAATTCCTAGAATCCAATAAGAAACTTCTGACAACTAGGTAAATCTTTGATTTTAATTTGGAAAAAAAATCGCAGGTAATTTGAATTTGCAAAGGGATTAGAGATTCATCGCATTTCTTTAATCAATCACATTTTTTTTTTCATCTTCGATTTGGACTTGAGATTTAGAGCAACTAGATCCTTTGCAAGATTTTTAAGCAACGTTGAATTCGATGCCATTTCGACTGCACCGGTCACTATCACAGGATCCCTTACAACCTCACTTCATGATTGTGAGAATTTTCTTTGGAGCCACTGGAAGATCCATGGGGATAGGGTACAGCATGCCGTTCAAGGGTTTCCATCCCCAATTCTCAGGATCAAGGGCAGGTCACTGAAGCCCGATCTAATCTTTTACTTAAAGATAGGTTCGGAAATAGTGAAATATCACTGCTGCTGAGGAGGTAGATCTTGGGGATGGACAAAAGTTGTAGACGTTGCTACTTTCTGCTGAAAGACTCGGTGCTGGTAACTCTCAAGATTGTTTCGAAGCATCAATTCAAGAAAACGTTGAAGCATTTTCCGTAAACTCTTCGTTCTGTCTCATCCGTTTCAGCGCAATCCCTTTGCCGAGTTCATGTAGACGGGAAGTTGTGTCGCAGCCAAGAATTGCGTGAGTAAAAGGAAGCAGTTTGCAGTTTTCAGTCCAAACCTTCTTAAAAATGGCTTCAATGTCCCAAAATACGCCTGAAGTGGTTGCCTTGGGCGCACTGTGCAGGTAGACCTTGTGGTGCTCAGGACTATAATGATAAAGTAACAACACCAACAAGTCGGTATTATGAAAATAAAGCAGTTACAATCTTTACACTTTTCTTTACGCTAAGGTTTTTTACTGTTTTAAAAAGTATAGTTAAAAGAAAAAATCTAACATTAGCATAAAGAGTAGGGCGTTGAGGAGGAAAAGCCCCTTTCATATACGGAGTAATTTCTGTTCGTTTTAAGTTTTAATGTCGCTCCTTACTTTCAGTTAAAAAAACTTGTTTTTTTTTATTTAATTCAAGGAAAGGATCAAGGAGATCAGTAGTTACATTTGATGCACGGACATAGAAGAAAAAATTGACCCCGAAACATGAAGTAGGGAGGGTCAGGGATACAAACAATTATTGTAGATATGTAAGGGGTACATAAATATTTTGTATATATTTAGAAAAGTTTTTTATGTAATATGTAGTAAAATTTGTTATTTTCAGGGGGAGCAAAGTCGTATCCACAAAGGAGGCGGGGGAGTTTTACCCTACCCCCCCCCCAAAAAAAATAAATAAAAAAATTTGCGACTCGTAGCAACGAAACAAAAATGTATATAAACAGATTTTTGAAATGTTTTAAAAAATGTACCTCTCCCCCCCACCAAAAGATTGTAAACCTTTTACAACTGCTGTCTAGACTGTGATGTCTGATTTTAAATTAGTGAGCATCTAATATTAGTAAGCGTGTACTGACGAGGGGGTGAACCCCCTCGTCAGTGCCTTGCTCTTTACACTAAAGCTTAAATTTTGTCCCAATTCATTAAGAATGACCCCTGAATCACAAAAGCCGTAGAATAAATACTTGAAATTACTAAGAATACTTTAGCGTAAAGAGCGAGGTATTAGGAGAAGGTGAGCCCCTCATTTGCCTAATAATTTCAGTTAGTTTTAAGTTTTAATGCTACTCCTTACTTCCAGTTGAAAAAACTTTTTCATATTTATTTTTCATTGTTTTTTTTCTAAATAATGCTAGAAAATCCTGCGCTCCCTTCATGGAAATTTTCTTCCCCCATGACAAATTCCTCGATGGAAAGTTCCCCCAACATATCCCCCTCTTCTCAGCCCTTCTCCCCAACCGAAAAATCCCCCTGAAAACGTCTGTACACTTCCCAATAACCATTACTATATGTAAGCACTGGTTAAAGTTTGTAACTTGTAGCCCCTCCCACGGGGACTGTGGGGGAGTAATTCGTCTGCAAGACATAGTTATAAGTTTTTCGACTACGCTGAATAAAATGGCTATCTCAGAATTTTGATCCGTTGACTTTGGGAAAATAATTAGCGTGGGAGGAGGCCTAGGTGCCCTCCAATTTTTTTGGTCACCTAAAAAGGCCACTAGAAATTTTCATTCCGTTAGAATGAGCCCTATCGCAACATTCTAGGACCACTGGGGCGATACGATCACCTCTGGGAAAAAAACAACAAACAAACAAACATATAAACACGCAACTGCCTTCTGGCAAAAAATACAAAATTCCACATTTTTGTAGATAGGAACTTGAAACTTCTACAAAAGGGTTCTCTGATACGCTGAATCTGATGGTGTGATTTTCGTTAAGATGATATGATTTTAGGGGGGGGGTTCCCCTATTTTCTAAAATAAGGCAAATTTTCTCAGGCTCGTAACTTTTGATGGGTAAGACTAATCTTGATGAAACTTATATATTTAAAACCAGCATTAAATGCGATTCTTTTGATGTAGCTATTGGTATCAAAGTTCTATTTTTTAGAGTTTTGATTACTATTGAGCCGGGTTCGTTACCTTACTACAGTTGGTTACCACGAACTGTTTGATTATATCGAAAACCCTAACCAAACTTTTGGTCTATTTCTAAGAAATCGGTATTGTCGAGGTTTTAAGACAAAGAATCTGGTATACACCAGATTGCTGGAAAAATAAGACAATAAATAAAAATAAAACATAAGGAAAAGACATAAGACAATAAGGAAAAATAAAACAAGCTTGGAGCTTGGTGTCTACGTTATCGCTGTGAAGACAATGTTTAATATGATTAATAGTCAACTAATTAATTGGATTATTAAATGGCCATTAATGATTATTAAAATGTAAGAGAAAACAAAGCTAGCTTGAATAAATTAAAACAAAAAACAGTAGAATAAACAAAAGCTTAAAAAAAAAATCTTGTCGGGTAAAATATGAAACATAATAGGCAGGACAAAATGATAAGCACAAACACGAAACAGAATGGCTGACGGATGCTAGTGTGCATAATATGCACATTTGCCTATTATGAAACATAATAGGCAGGACAAAATGATAAACACAAACACAAAACAGGAGGGCTGACGGATGCTAGTGTGCATGTCTAAGTTGCCTTCTGATACACGGCTCTAACAGAAAGATGTAAACCTCATGCACAGCCTAGTTCGGGATGTTGGAGGAGTCTGCGAAGGTGGGCTAGACCCAGCTGGTTTGGTGTTGCAGTGAGTTCTTAGCAGCAGTAGTAGTAATTACTAAATACATAAACTAATGCATAATCTGAATAATGTGATTTATTTACAAACTAAATAAAGTTCTGAAATTTTATAGCGTTAGCAAACAGTCAGACAGAGAGGTAGCTGTTTCATTTACTGCTTCATGTACCCATGTTTAGGTTCTAAGCATGGATTTTTTTCTACAAAAACGCACAATTTGGGTCATATAATACGCTTGAAGTATTGTGCGAAAGCACAGGATGGTTGCCCCCCCCCATCGCACTTCCTTGCCGAAGGGCCAAGAAACGGAGATCAGCACCGCCGGTAGGGACTGTAAAGTCTAATGCCGTATCCTTTACCTTTTTTTTATTTTCTTTATCTTAGCATACCGAAAGTGCAAATTTTATTCTTATAACCTTTTAACGCATAAATGAGCAAGCTTTGAACTCAAATAAGAATTAGCATAAAATATTAACAAAGCAAATCTGATAGATTAAACTTTATTTTCACAAAAATAAGAAACCTGCAAGTTACAAAAACTGAAGAAATCCTATTGAAAAGGTTTCTTTTGTCCCTTTGACTAGTTTAGAAGACTGTATTTATGACCGCCCTTAGAGGGTGTGGATGCGTTTTTCCAGCCATATTTTAGATCTAATCAGATATTATGACACATTCTAGAATCTTTCTGTTCCGATGTTTTCCCCATTTCTCAAATTCTTACTATTCTTTATAGGAGTTTACAGGGTATATATAAAAGGCATTTTTGATCTTAGGGAGTTGCTCGTTTCATATTTTGGACATAGAAGATACTAGGGTTTTGTAGTATCTTCTAATTTTAGGATTATGGCTATTTTATCTGCAGAAAAGAAAAGGATAGATTTAACAGAAAATAATTCATATAATGATAATAAATGACTGTATGTCACCAATAATATAAAAAAAAACGGAATACTGGAATGCTGTTTAAACCTTTTTGTGTCTATTTATATTCGTCTGTTATTATCACAGATATATAATAGAATATATATATATATATATATATATATATATATATATATATATATATATGTATATATGTATATATATATATATATATATATATATATATATATATATATATATATATATATATATATATATTACTGCAGATGTTCAAAAATTGAGAATGTCGACTTTCACCAGCGTATGTCAACAAGCACTAAATACGTCAAAGCACCACAAATACGTCAACAAGCACGCAGAACGTGTTTCAAAGGACCTTGGAAATCATTATATACAGATTTCTCATGTGTTACACGTAGTTCCTCTCGTGCCGTTCTCACGTGTTTGTTTTCAAACCATGTATATAGACTTTGTAGAATAAATGAACAATGAATAGCAAAGACAATCTTCTTCTATCTCCTTCCATGTGAGCCCTTAGCCCTGAAAGATTCGGCTACAATCTTACCAGTACACACATACCAATATTAGATGTTTACCAATGTAAACTCGGACATCACCAGAAAGGAGTGGTAAAAGGTTTACAGTTTTTTCAGAGAGAGGAATCCATTTTTTTTTAAATACGTCAAAAACCTGTTTGTTTGCATCTTGCCACGTTATTACAAGTCGCACAATTTTTTTTGAGGGGGGGGGGGGTAAAACTCTCCCGCCTCTTTCCTAGATATGGCTTTGCTCAACTTGAAAATAATTAATTTTATTACATATTACATAAAAAATCTTTCTTAATATAAAAAAATCTTTACGTGCCACTTACATATTTATAATAATTGTTTGTATCCCTGACCTTTCCTACTTCATGTTTCGGGGTCAATTTTTGCTCCTCTCTCCGCGCATCAGATGTAACCATGCTAAGTGCTTTTCTCCTTGATCCTTTCCTTAAAAAATGTTGGTTCGGTTTTTGGGGAAAATATATAGGTTGTGGTCCCAAAAATTTTCTAATCAAATAAGAAAAGAATGTATAACTCCGACGAGTCAAAATCTCCCTAGATACTGCTTTAATATAGGTTTGGCAAATTCTATATTAAAAGAGAATAGTTTATACGTCGGAAACAGATGATCTACATCTTTAGAATGCGGAACTATGTCCCAAATTGGTTCTCAGCCACTATCTCGTTTGATCTTATATTGCTTTGCATTCTTGTTGTAAGTAAGGTTGAAACCTTTTCACAAGATTAGTTAAATTTAAAGTTTGAAACTAGTCTTCGTTTGCAAGTTTTTCAAAAGCTCTTATGATTTTTGTTGCAATGCTGACTGGAAAAATTAGTTGTTTATTTTTCTCAGTTCCCAAAATTTAATAGTATTAAAAAACATTGATTAAGTTTATGAAAAAAAATATGTATAATAGCCAGAGCTTGTCAGTCGAAAGTCATATTAAAGAGGAAAAAACACGCATACTCTCTTTCGAGGATCGGATACCAACTGACTTTGGTAACGCAATAAACAAATAATCAATTCATTTACCCATAGTAAAATGCCATATATCAAATTTTAAATTAGCAACAGGCTGAGGATTACGGGCGATATCTTAGTTTCGTTAGTTAGGCGTACCAGTATAATCTAACAAATCAAAAATTATTGCGAATGAATGAAATCTGCAGAAAATAATAATTCTTCCCGAACCTTCTCAACATTATCAAATCTTGGACCGAGTTTAATATTTACCGTCAATTGAGCTTTTCCCCATTTTCTATGATAATTTTTCCTATATGATAAATCCAGGTGGAAATTAATTATACGCGGCATACATATAGTGTTTGAGACACAAATGACTGTGTTGATTTTGATAATTTCAATAGGAAAAATAAGATTTTTCAAATGAAAGTAAAGAACAAAAGTAAATTTGTAAAAATAACCGAAATTATCCCGAATCAAACAGTTCGTTGTAACGATATGTAAGTAAGAAGCGACTCGGCTCAATAGTAACCGATACTCTAAAAAACGAAATTTTCATATTAATAAATCAAACAGTTAGTGGTAACGAACTGTAGCAAGGAACGACCCCGCTCAATAGTAAACGAAACTCTAAAAAACGGAATTTTGATACTAATAGATATATCACAAGAACCAGATTTTTATGCTGATTTTAAATATATAAGATTCATTAAATTTAGTCTTACTCATCGTATGTTACGAGCCTGAGAAAATTTGCCTTATTTTGGTAAATAGGAGGAGGGAAACCCCCCTAAAAGTTATAGGATCTTACCAAAAATCACACCATCGCATTCGGCGTATCAGAGAACCCTATAGCAAAAATTTCAAGCTCCTATCTACAAAAATGTGGAATTTCGTATTTTTTGCCAGAAGACTGATCACCGGTGCGTGTTTAGTTTTGTTTTTTCCCCAGGGGTGATCGTGTCGACCAAGTAGTCCTAGATTGTCGCGAGAGAACTCATTCTAGCGGAAAATAAAAGTTCTAGTGCCCTTTTTAAGTGACCAAAAAATTGGAGGGCACCTAGGCGCCCTCCCACGCTCATTTTTTCCCAAAGTCAGCAAATCAAAATTTTGAGATAGCCATTTTATTCACCATAGTCGAAAAACCTAATGAATACTAGTATACATTGTCGAAAAACATAATAACTATCTCTTTGGGGCTGATTTACTCCCCCATAGTCCCCAGGGGAGGGGCTGCAAGTTACAAACTTTGACCAGCGTTTACATACAGTAATGGTTATTTGGAAGTGTACAGAGACCTTTTCAGGGGGATTTTTTGGTTAGGGGGGGTTGAGGGGAGGAAGCTAAGTGGGAGGATCTTCCCTTGGAGGAATTTGTCACGGGAAAAGAGAAATTCCATGAAGGGGGCGCAGGATTTTCTAGCATTATTTTTATATAAACAATGAAAAAATACATATGAAATTTTTCCACTGAAAGTAAGGAACAGCATTAAACAAACTAACAGAGATTATTACGCATACGGGGGGTTCATCTCTTCCTAAATACCTCGCTCTTTAAGCTAAAGTATTTTTAGTAATTTCAACTATTTATTCTACAGCCTTTGTGATTCAGGGGGTTCATCTTAAAGAATTGGGGCAAAATTAAAGCTTTAGTGTAAAGAGCGAGGAATTAACGAGAGGGCAAACCCTCTCATATACATAATAAAAATATACGAATATAGAAGTTCGTTACGTAAGTTAATTTGTAAGTTACGTATATTTCTTACTAATAATAAACGTTCGTTAAAAATTCTAGTGGCCTTTTTAATTAACCGAAAAATTGGAGGGCAACTAGGCCTCCTCCCTCACCCTTTTTCTCGAAATCGTCTGATCAAAACTAAGGGAAAGCCATTTAGCAAAAAAAAAAAATGAATACGCAAATTTCGTTTTAATTATTCATTTGCGGAGAACCAAAATCAAACATGCAGCAATTCAAAAACGTTCAGAAATTAAATAAAAAAACTAGTTTTTTTATTTATAGTACTCCGTGTACGAAACGGAGTACTATTTTACTCCGTGTACGAAAGGGGCTGTTCCCTCCTCAACGTCACGCTCCTTCCGCTTAAGTTATTTACTGGTTTATAAAGTAGAATTGAGAGAGAGAGTCAAACTTTAGCGTAACTCCATGCTGGAAGTCTACTAGCATTTAACTGAAAGCATTTTAGAGTTCAAAAACAAAGCCAGCTGGAGTTTGGAGGTGTTGTATTCGCCGGTTACATTGCTCAAAATATTTTGACTTAAAATGTATTTCTCAACCAGTTGCGAATGAATAAGCCCTTCTATTCTCAAAGAATTGTGAAGGATTACTGCTCTATCACATTTATATTGTGTTAGAGCCTTTGTTCTTGAAGCATTGGTGAAAAAAGTCAAGTTTTAGACGAAGAATGGGCAATACTATTCTTCATGGACTAGTTACATCTTAGATTAGTATCCCTCTCATGAATTAGTATTAGTATGACATTTGGAAATTTAATGTCACTGTTTATTTCCGTTAAAGACATTTTTTCATTAGTAAAATTATTTAACTATTTAAATTTTTCGTATTTGAGAAAATGTTTTGACTTTCAATATCACATTATATTTTGCCACCGGCATATGGCGTGTCCCCCGAAATATACCCTCCCGCAGAATAGTCAAACCTGCAGAAAATGTCTTCCACAAAAATTCCCCAAAGGAAATTCTTCCTGACAATCCCCCCTCCCTGAACATTCTTTCTAAGTATAAAATATATCAGCCAAAGGGAAGACAAATAAAAAATAGAAAAGAAAAGAAGTGAGTGTGAAGATTTTATCTATATTTCAAAATACGTGCAGAATATACGGTGTGCAATTGAACAGTTCGTGTTAACGAACTGTAAGCATGGAGTAAATCGCGCCAATCGTAATAAAGGGCTATACCTCCCCCTCATATAAGAAAATTTCCTTTTGTTTTAAGTTTTAGTGTTGCTCCTTACTTTCAGATGAATTCTTTTTTTTATTTCAGACCGTATTCCAAATCATGCCAGAAAATTAGCAAAAAAAGTGGCCCAGAGGGGAGGGGGTGACTAATTACCATCTAATGTTTTGGTCACATAAAATTACACTGGAAATTTTGACTTCCCGTCCAATATTCCCTATTTTGATACGGTTGGACCGTTTATTCGAAAAAAAAGCAAACAAACACACACCCGTGATAATTATTCTGACAAAAGAAAAAACAGAATTTTATATTTTGGTAGGTAGGAACTTGAAACCTCTACAGTACGGCTATTTGATATGCTGAACCGGTATTGTGATTTTCATTAATACCTGATGACTTTTTAGGGGTTTCCCCTCCCTTTTCAAAATCCGGTGTATTTTCTTAAGCTCGTAGCTTTCGTTTGGTAGCATTAAACTTAATTTATGTTTGATATATCAGTTGCTATCCTATTTTTTTTTTTTTTTTTTTTTTTTTTTTTTTTTTTTTTAGAGTTTTCGTTATCATTGGGCCTAGTCGCTCAGTGCTACCAGGTATCGCTACCATGAACTGTTTGATTCCTGAAAAGTAAAGTTAAGAAAGTTTAATGTTATGCATCAAACGCCACAGGCCTGAGTAAATTTGCTTGATTTCCGAGAAATAGGGAGCATTCAAGCTCCTTTTGACAAGAAAGTAGAATTTTATGTTTTTTCCTAGAAAAAAGACTAAGGGCGCATGTTTATTCATTTTGTTTAAGAAGTAATGCTAGTTTCAGTACTACTCAAATAAGTCAGTAAAATAAAAAGACAATATGCTGCAGGTCCATTGTGAATCTGCTGCAAGTCCCAAAAAACTATTTATGGACCATTTGTACCATGGACCATTTATAGGTGAAATCTGCTACATGTCCAAAAAATGGCTCTTAAAGCTACTGTGGGTGGGAACACCTTCTGATGAACGCCTAGTGGACGCGCTCTCGATCGATGCCGCATAAGGCCAAGTCCATAAAAGGAAATATTCGTACTTCTTGGTCCCAGCCTGTTAGCTCTGTACACTTCCATCATAAGACTACTATTCTACAGGTGCCAGTAATTTCAAATTACAAATTATCCTGTTTAACCTATATATTACCATCCTATGATGTATCAACCTCCCCCCCCCCAAAAAAAAAGAAAAGAAAAACGAATTACAAGAAATAGAAATATAAAAATTAACGCTAACCTACAGGGTATTTTACACCATAGATTCTGCCTGAATTTTAAATATAGATAAAATACTCCAAAGGCCCTTCTTTTCTTCATTAATTTCATTTTTCGTACTTTCGATTTGGCTGCTCGGTTTTACGGGTGGGAAGCATGTTCTACAAGATGGGATCTTCCGTATGGGAGGGGAAGAATTCTCTAGGAGTATTTTACACGGTGGGAATTTTTGGGAGGCTTTTCAGGGGCAATATACCAAGTACCTTACCTCAATCGGACCGAGGGCCAAAAGGCAAGGAGGGAGGGACTTGTCAAACCCCAGTTTCTTCCAGCTCACAAAATGCTAAAACTCGCATTATTTTTATCCGAAATACCCTCTTCCAATATTATATGACACCAGATTGGTTCAAGCAGGGCTCTATGTGATTGTTTTGGGGGACAAAGAAAGAAAAAGGGAGAAGTATCCTTCGATTCCACAGTACTACAACTGCCCTTAATGGTCGGCTCTGAAAGTTACAATATGCTCAACTTTTCACGAGAGTTTATCAGTTAGCCTTGATTTGAACCAAGACATTTTGCTTATTTAGATCTTTTCCTATGTTCATATACCACTAATCAAACAGTTCGTGGTAACGAACTGTAGTAAGGAGCGACCCGGACGAAACTCTAAAAAACGGAATTTTGATGCTAAAACATACATCAAAAGAATCGAATTTTCATGGTGATTTTAAATATATGAGTTTCCTCAAATTTAGTCTTTGTCATCAAAAGTTACGAACCTGATAAAATTTACCTTATTTGGAAAATAGGGGGAAACACCCCCTAAAAGTCATAGAATCTTAACGAAAATCACACCATCCCATTTAGCGTGTCAGAGAACCCTACAGCAAAAATTTCAAGCTCCTATCTACAAAAATGTGGAATTTCGTATTTTTTGCCAGAAGACAGATCACGGGTGCGTGTTTATTTGTTTGTTTGTTTTTTTTTTGTTTTTTGTTTTCTTTTTCCCAGGAGTCCTCGTATCGAATAAGTGGTCCTAGAATGTCGCAAGAGGGCTCATTCTAATGGAAATGAAAATTTCTAGTGCCGTTTTTAAGTGACCGAAAAAATTGGAGGGCACCTAGGCCCCCTTCCACGCTCATTTTTTCCCAAAGTCAACGGATAAAAATTTTGAGATAGCCATTTTGTTCCGCATAGTCTAAAACCATACTAACTATGTCTTTGGGGATAACTTACTCCCCCACAGTCCCTGGGGGAGGGGCTGCAAGCTACAAACTTTGACCAGTGTTTATATACAGTAATGGCTATTGGGAAATGTACATACGTTTTCAGGGGGATTCTTTTGGTTTGGGGGGTTGGGTTGAGGGGAGGGGGCTATAAGGGAGGATCTTTCCTTGGAGGAATATGTCATGGGGGAAGGAAACTCAATGAAAAGGGTGCAGGATTTTCTACTATTACTATAAAAAAAACAATGAAAAAATAAACATGAAAAAGTTTTTTTCAGTTGAAAGTAAGGAGTAGCATTAAAAATTTAAAACGAACAGAGATTATTAAGCATATGAGGGGTTCTAAAAACACTTGAGCATAAAGAGCGAGGTATTTAGGAGGAGATAAATACATCGCTCTTTATGCTAAAGTATTTTTAGCAATTTCAACTACTTATTCTACGTCCTTTCTGATTCAGGGGTCATTCTTAAAGAATTGGGACAAAACTCAAGATTTAGTATAAAGAGCGAGGTATTAAAGAGGGGACAAACTCCCTCATATAAATAATAAAAATATAAGAATAGAAAAGTTTGTTACGTCAATTAATTCTTGAGTTACGTATATTTTTTACTAATAAAAATGTTCGTTAAAAATTAAAAGTTCTAGTTGCCTTTTTAAGTAACCGAAAAATTGGAGGGCAACTACGCCTCCTTCCCCACACTTTTTCTAAAAAATTGTCAAAAAATGTCTCAAAATTGTCTGATCAAAATTAAGAGAAAGCCATTTAGCCAAAAAAAGAATTAGTATGCAAGTTTCATTTTAATAATTTATGTGCGGAGAGCCCAAATCAAATATGCATTAATTCAAAAACGTTCATAAATCAAATAAAAAAACTAGTTTTTTTAACTGAAAGTAAGGAGCGACATTAAAACTTAAAACGAACAGAAATTACTCCGTATATGAAATGAGTTTTCCCCTCCGCAATCCCTCGCTCTTTACGCGAAAGTTTGACTCTTTGTCACAATTCTAATTTTTAAAACAATTAAAAACTTTAGCGTAAAGAGCGAGGCGTTGAGGAGGGGACAACCCATTTCATATACGGAGTAATTTCTATTCGTTTTAAGTTTTAATGTCGCTCCTTACTTTCTGTTAAAAAAACTAGTTTTTTTTAATTTAATTGTAGAAAAAGCCAAGACAGATAGTCCGATTGAGTGAGAGGCAAATCTGGCATTAGAATCCTTATTGGATCGTATAAAAGTGATGTTAGTCCATTTGTTGATAGATAAGTCTATGTATTATCCGTCCATGCTTCATTCCTATTGCAGTAGAACCAAGGTAGATAGTCATAGAACTAAGATAGTCATAGAACCTATAGTTTTCCAAGTGTTTGGTTAAATGGCACGGGTAAACGGTGGGAGTAAGTATGACTCTCTTATTGGACCAATACTTGTTTTTTAGCTTTTAGAAAGGCACGCCCGCCTAGAGTCTCAGGCAGGTTGAACCAAGAATTTAGAATTGACATAGAACCATTAATTTGCATGGATTGACAGGCATGGAATGACTGGCTAACTAGCTAGTAAATCAATGAATAGTTCCTGTTCGTTGCTCGTCGGAGTTTTTTTTTTCTGTAGGCCTACTATGACTCTTCTCCGTCCAACATAAAATTGAAATACTTGGTATATAAAACTATGTGGTATACAAAACAATAGTTAAAATTTTATTATCTGTTAAATAAAAATTTAATCAAAAACTTAAAGATTCGGTATGTATACAACACAAATGCTAAATGGGTCTTTAACACTAGTATACATGTAGTGGAAAACACATTTTTGGATTTGCATATTAAAGGAATATTGTTAGTAACTTTAAACTGTTTAGGACAAAATTTCTCCACCATCAAAATTCTAAAAATGTTTACCATTCTCATGTTTCAAACGCAATTCACTTGTAAACTTTTTATTTAAAACCTACCATCTGCGTAAGTTTGGGTCGTTTCTCAGAAGTCTTTTGTGAAAAAGTCCTTTTATATAAAATGACTATTTTTCATATCTTTTTTTTTCGTGGGGTTGCAGGGATCGTACACCTTTTGGAGACATATTTTTTTATCTCTCGGTTTTATTGATTAAAATGACAATCTTGAAAGTTTGGTGTAACCCTGTGTTTGACCACGATAGGCAGAAATTTTCTTAAAGTTACTTCAAAAAGAGCCCAATTGATCTGTAGTCATATTAACTCTCAAAATGACACTGGGGGTGCAGGGGCATAACTTCATCAAAATACTATGGGGAAGGGCGAAATAAGAGCCAAATTTCCCAAGTCAACTTAAAATGGCTCAGTGAAAAACTAAAAATTAGCCATATAGTACTATAAAAGGAAAGGTATACTAAAGAAAACTGATCTGCTTCTGTGGATGCTTGAACTATACAGGACTATCTTAATTTTGAGAAGATTTATGAAGAAACTAATGTCAGCATGGGGCACTGGAGGCTGGGGGCAGTTGCTTCCCTGCTCTATAGGAAAATTACGCCACAGCAGAGATGGTTATTGCTTTTCCAATGAGACATCTACAAAAATTTCAGGATCTTTGGCTCGATACGATTAAAACTGGGAAACAGATAAGAAAAACTTGCACCAGTTAAAACTAGAATACAAAATATTACCTTTTTTGAAACCAGTCCTCCAAAATTCTGTCATAGAATTTCAGGGTATTCAAAATTGGCGGTTTAATTTTCATCAAGATTAGATTTTTCTACTTGCGCCGAGATGATATAAATTTATTTATATCAATAACTCTTCGCGAATATTTGAACCTGTTCAATTCTCCATATCTGGTATACGCACAAGTTTCCCGTAATTTTTCCCGTAACTTTAGTTTCTCCGTAATTTGACCTCAGTGATGTTATGAGCTTGACCTCATCCACTCACAAAGGCATTCTAGCTACTTTAATGTTTTCCTTTCAAAAAGAAACCGACTAATAAATGGCGTGGCACTTGGAGATAACAAGACAGACAATAATAAGAACTAAATGGGGAAAGGAAGAATCGAGCCTTAGTTGAAGTGAACTAAAGCGATAATAAATATTTTGGCTGGATGACAGTCAAATATCAAAAGTTACATTTTCCTTTCCATTGTTCAAATGAGTCCCTAGTAGCATTAAAGCCTCAGGTCTGAAAGTGAGAAGATAAACTCATTTATCTGGTTGAAGATCATTATTTTTAGATGAATTTTCCATGTGAATTAGTTCCAAGTAGGAGAAGGATTTCTTTTATAACCTATATTCTCTTTAATTTCCAGCTGTTAATTAAGTGTCACCAATACCAGAAGTTAAAAGGCTTAGAAAAGCTATTCAAATGCGGAAGATCTATTCAGTGGTGTGTATTTCTCAACCGGTTTATCAGGCGGCTTCTTCAATATTTGTTCTTGAAATTAAATGGGAGCATCTAATGTTTTTCCATTAGGTGGATAGAATTCTAGCAAGAATAGAGACATACATTCTATGTATTAAAATGACTTAGCGTTAGATGGTCCAGTTGATCTTAGATCTAGACTTGGCAACCAAAATTAAACCAAATGAAAGTGAAGGATCCAACTTTAAAGTCGATAAGTTCCAAATTTTAGTATTCTCCAGGCAGCAATAAGCCAGCCATGGCCAACGGCACCGACAGACACTTTTCCCGGGAGGGAGGGATAACGCCAAAATGTCAGTGGTGGTTTATTGACAGGAAATATATTTCAGGATATTTTTTTCGTAGTAATAAGTTTATAGGAAAACAACTTTCAAATAAAAAGAGCAACGAAATTCCATACAAAATTAAAGAAAATAAAATTTTAGAAGAAAAGTAAAATTGAAATAATTTAAAGAAAAGAAAAACTAAAGAAATTATTAAAAAAAAATAAAAGAAAAGTTAATTTTAAAAAAAAGGATTCCTAGCAAAGGGATCAATTTATTTAATTAATAATGTATTTGATTAATATGCATTTAATTCAAAACTTAAAAGAAAATCAAACTTAAACCAAAATTACAGAAAGATTTATTAGCTCCATAGATTATAACAGATGTAGACACATCTTTATGCAATTTCCTACGCCTTAGAATAGTTTATAGAAGGAGCAGAGATACTAAAAAATAATCCTGCCTGCATAGATACCGCGATTTGACTTTATAACAGCCATGTAAAACCTATGTCTTTTATAACAGGACAATTTCTTCCCTTGACCTTAAATCAGTTACATATTGAGACATTAAAAAAAATGAAAAAAAAGCGAAAGGAAAACAAAATTCAAGCTTACTATCCAGGGGTCAAATTGACATTCTTTCTTTTTGTTGCCCTATTCAACTAAGTAAAATGAACAGATTCACAAAAAATTTCGTCACAAGAAATTCTTATCAAATAGCTTGTGATAAAAAAAACTGCTAGCAAAAAGTTACTTTTATTCACCAAAATAAAAATGGAATTCTCATAACAATTACTACACCGGCAGGGTTGGCTTTTTATGCTGATTCTAAATACATAAAATTCTTTCAGTTTATTGTTACCCAACCCAAACCAAAAATCTAAGAAAATTTGCCTGATTTTAAAAAGAGGAAACATCTCCCAAAAAGCAAAGCGATCTTACTGAAAATCCCTTTATTAGATACATTATATCAGAGAACCCTACCGTTGAGGTTTCAAGCTCGAATCTTCAAAATGTGCAATTTCACACTTCTTTTTCAGAAAAAAAAAAATCGTGGATGCATGTTTATTTGTTTTGTATTTTTCCCAGGGTTGGATGTATCAAACTGAATGTCCAAGATAATTGAGAGGGAGCTCATTTAAATGCAAATTTAAAGCTCTTTTTTAAGTGACCATATAGATTGGGCAAGAGGAAAGTTTTGTTTTCTGCCATTATTACGCACCAGACTACGATTTTACCCAGAACAGGACGAATTTACAATTAAAAGTATCAGTAACTATATTTTAGGCATCCCAGTTGCAAAAGAAGTAATGCCACGAGATGGCAGCACTGGATTAAACCAAGGTGATTCACTTTGTTTGTAGTAAAATTAGGCTACGTTTGTTGATCTTTTATTGTGCATCAGCTATAGTGAGGGGTAGGGAGGTGAGTTATTGTTTAGGTGGGGGTAGGGTAGATTCTTAAAAAAGTAAATTTAATGGGCGAACCGCTGACTTTTCATGAGGTTTCAGATGAATGTTGAAACAGGTAATTAATTAATGTTTCTCTTTTCAGCTAAAATGTTACATTCCCATATCTACCAGCACAGATGTGGAAAAGGCAAGGTAGGTGCCCCGTTGAGCCCCATCAGGAAATTTCTTTTCGGTGGCAAATACTGCTAGGAGCTTAGTTTTCACCAATTTCAAATGCTAATGTTTTCTTTTTAAGAAGTACTTCAATATATTTAAACAAATGTATGTAATGCATTAATCGATATGAAAATCCTGTTGTAGAGATTGTGATGGTTTCAGTTATACAAAAGATCAAAAATCTCTCAAATCGAAATTCTTTAGTTGTAATATTAACGAGCACTTTTTACCTAAGTTACTATTCATCGCAGATTTTATAAGTATATCTAAATTTTATCCAACATTGAAATTGCAAATTTAAACGTAGGATGGTATTAATCAACGTACAATTATTGATTTAACCATTTTAAAAGCAACAAACCAGGGATTTAAGGAACTAGTACCTCAAATTATAGCTTGATTAGGCCTGGGTATAATTTGAAAAATAATCCCAAATTAGATGAAAAATGAGCTTTTCAACTGAAAGCAAGAAAAGATTTGAAACTTATTTGAACAGATTATTCTTTATTAGATAACTTCGAAGACCAGACTGCCTTTCCATGACGAAAGTATAACAGTTCAAAATAGAGATGAAACCTTTTAATCGACAGTGAATGGATGTAAAATTTTTAACTGGATATTCGAACACATATACAGTTTTCATCATCAGCAGTAAACCTAAAAGACATCGATAAAAACAAACAAAATTTATACCTAATAAACTAATTACATATATTTTATTGCTCTTATTTTTTTCAATGCAACAGCGGAAGCAAATCTTTTTGACCTTTTCGGTTCCGGTTCATTAGATTTGTCTGACATATCAGGTGGAAAGAGGTCATAGATCTTAGGTGAAATGTGATTTACTTTATTTGACCTCAGTAAATTATCATAAATTGAATTCAATCCAAATTCACCTGTATCTCTCTTTATGGAATTATTCTTGAATAAATTTTTTAAATTTCGATTGTTTCCCTGAAAACTTTCTTTAAACCTTGGTCCCTAGAAATCAAAGAAACATTTTCAAACAATATAAAAGGATTTGAATAACTATAAATATGTTCTGATAGAAAGACGTGAAATTGGAGCCGACGTGAAATCTTTAGATTTGGAATTTTGCTTTAAGGACGATTAAATAGAATTATGATGTTATAGGAATCTCTTTTTTAAATTCTGATTAGTACGTCCCACATAAGAGCTTCCACAAGAACATGGGATTTTATAAACCTCAATTTGTTTCTCTACGGAAGTTAGATCCTTTCCAGAATTAAAAAACTAGCAAAGTATTACCACCTCTTAAAGCTACCTTTAAACCATTATTTTGTAAAATTCTTTTTTTTATGCTGACCAAGAAGTTCTTTGTGCGCTAAATTATATGGACTTCCAAAGATACATAAGCCAAATCTGCCATTAGTACCAATTGTTGCAAGTGCAAAGTCACCAAAAAGTGCTCTGAGTAAGTGGTTAGTGTCATTATGTAAACCATTCATGTCAAAACAAATTTCTTCAAACAGTTCGTGGTAACGAACTGTAGTAAGGAGCGACCCGGCTCAATAGTGACCGAAACTCTAAAAAATGGAATTTTGATACCAATAGTTACATCAAAAGAATTGTATTTTAATGCTGAATTTAAATAAGTAAGTTTCATCAAGATCACTTATACCCATCAAAAGTTACGATCCTGAGAAAATTTGCCTCATTTTAGAAAATAGGGGAAAACACCCCCTAAAAGTGATACAATCTTAACGAAAATCACATCATCAGATTCAGCATATCAGAGAACCTTATTGTAGAAGTTTCAAGCTCCTATCTACAAAAATGTGGAATCTCGCATTTTTTGCCAGAAGACAGATCACGGATGCGTGTTTATTTGTTTTTTTTTTTTCCCAGGGGTGATGGTATCGACTGAGTGGTCCTAGAATGTTGCGATAGGGCTCTTTCTAACGGAAATTAAAAGTTATAGTGCCCTTTTAAAGTGACCAAAAAAATTGGTGGGCACCCAGGCCCCCTCCCACGCTCGTTTTTTTCCCAAAAGTTACCGGATCAAAATTCTAAGATAGCCATTTTATTCACCATAGTCGAAAAACCTAATAACTATGTCTTTAGGGACGACTTACTCCCCCGCAGTCCCCGTGGGAGGGGCTGCAAGTTACAAACTTTGACCTGTGTTTACATACAGTAATGGTTACTGGGAAGTGTACAGACGTTTTCAGGGGGACTTTTTTGGTTGAGGTGGGAGAGTTGGGGGAAGGGGGGTTACGTGGGTGATATTTCCATGGGGGAAGAGAATTTCAATGAAGGGGGCGCAGTATTTTCTAGTATTATTTGAAAAAACAATAAAATAATAAATATGAAAAGTTTTTTCTACTGAAAGTAAGGAGCAGCATTAAAACTTAAAACGAACAAAAATTATTACTCATATGAGGGGTTTACTTCCTCGTTATACCTTACTCTTTACGCTAAATTATCTTTAGTAATTTAAACTATTTATTCTACGGCCTTTGTGATTCAGAGGTCATTCTTAAGGAATTGGGACAAGATCTAAGCTTTAGTGTGCAGAGCGAGGTATCGACGAGGGTTGAACCCCCTCATATACGCAATAAAAACATACGAATATAGAAGTTCGTTGCGTAAGTTAATTCGTAAGTTACGTCTATATTTTACCAATGGAAACGTTTGTAAAAAATTAAAAGTTCTAGTTGCTTTTTTAAGTAGTCAAATACTTGGACGGCAACTAGGCCTCCTCCCTTGCTCCTTTTTTCTCAAAATCTTCCGATTAATTGCAATTAATTAATATGCAAATTTCGTTTTAATTATTTATGCGCGGAGAGCCAAGATCACAACATACATTAATTCAAAAACGTCCAGAAATTAAATAAAAAAACAAGTTTTTGTAAATGAAAGTAAGGAACAACATTAAAATTTAAAACGAACAGAAATTACTCCGTGTATGAAAGGGGCTTTTCCTCCTCAACGCCCCACTCTTTACGCAAAAGTTTCTTACTGTTTTGAAAATAGAGTTAAGAGAAAGAGTCAAACTTTAGCGTAAAGAGTGAGGCGTTGAGGAGGAAAAGCCCCTTTCATATACGGAGTAATTTCTGTTCGCTTTAAGTTTTAATGTTGCTCCTTACTTTTATTTTAAAAAAACTTGTTTTTTTTTTATTTAATACGTTAAGAATTCGTTAGAACTTGTAAAAAGAACTAAAAGAAGCGAAAATTTTTTCAAATTCTATAATCTAAAGTTTTGACATAGTATCAATGTATACGAGTATTGATATAAAAGCCGCAGAAATTCTTCTTGAAAGAAGATTATTAAGAAATTTGGACTTAATTAGTGGTGAAACAGTTTTGGAAGTCGGTGTAATTAAGAATTTGTTAGGTTGTACAATATGTTCTCTTACTTTTTTCAATTCAGAGGGGGTTTCTTCGAGCAGGTAAATGGTTTACCCATGGGGACCCCTTTAAGTTCTTTGTTAACAAATTGTTTTGTAGAAAATATTGAAACAATAGCGTTAGATTCATTTTTTTTAAACACAGATTTTTGGGGAGATATATGGATGACATAATTTAAATATGAAATTATGGGGAGGAGGAATTAAAAGATTTATTAGAACATGCTGATTTTTGGGGAGGTGAATTAAAATTTCCAATAGAATTAGAAGAGGGTAAGAAACTTCCATTTCTGGATGTTCTTCTTTTAAAAAAATGAAAATAGTCTAAATTTTAAAATTTACAGAAAACCTACTAACAATAGTAGATTTTTTGTCGTTCTTCTCCGGTCATGCTCGCCAAGTAACAATTGGTTTAATCATATCCTTAACTGAGCGAATTTTTAGAATTTTTTCTCCAAAATTCATTGAGGAGGAATTATTGTTGTTAAAAGAAATTTTAATAAGTAACCATTATCCAGGTTTGTTAATTGACCGGACTTTTTCGAAAAGAAGGAACAAATTCTAGAATTTTCAAAAAATATTCCGGAAACAACAGAAAAGAAAGGTGTCTTTAGTTATTTGCCATATGTTCGAGGCTAAGTGAAAAATTTAAAAGAATTTTACAAAATAATGGTTTAAAGGCAACTTTAAGAAGTAGTAATACTTTGGCTAGTTTTTTTAAATTCTGGAAAGGATCGAACTTCCGCAGAGCAACAAAGTTGGGTTTATAAAATCCCATGTACTAGTGGAAGCTCTTATGTGGGACGTACTAATCAGAATTTAAAAATGAGAGCAATAAACTATATGTAATTAGTTTATTGGGTATAAATTTTGTTTGTTTTTATTGATGTCTTTTAGTTTTACTGCTGACGATGAACACTGTATATAGATGACTTCGAAGACCACACTGCCTTTCCATGACGAAAGTAAAACAGTTCAAAATAAGGATGAAACCTTTTTATTGACAGTGAATAGATAAAAAAATTATTTAACTGGATATCTCGAACACATATACTGTGTTCTTCATCAGCAGTAAAACTGTTTTACTGCTGATGATGAACACTGTATATGTGTTCGAAATATCCAGTTAAATAATTTTATATCTATTCACTGTCAATAAAAAGGTTTCATCCCTATTTTGAACTGTTTTACTTTCAACACTGTATATGTGTTCGAAATAGTCAGTTAAAAATTCTATATCTGTTCACTGTCGATTAAAAGGCTTCATCCCTATTTTGAACGACTATACTTTCGCTATTCTTTATTTATTCTTTATGCTTTCTCTTCACTGTGAAGTTTGGCTTTTTCCCAAATTTGTCAAGAAAGTTTACAATTCAAAAAAAAAAGATTTTTCAAAGCAATAAAAAACTTTTGTTTAATGAGCAAGGTTTTGAGAAAGGGGCAGTCCCCATTATATACAGAGTAATTTCAATTTGCTTTGAGTTTTAAACTTGCTCCTTACTTTAGTTGAAAAGCCTTTTCTGCTTGTTTGATTACATTTCACGAAACTGCAACGTTTTTTGAATACAATACTTTTGGTAACACAGAAAAAACGGTCAATATTTCAGAAATCTTTTTTGGATTTTGACGGATAATCAAACAGTTCGTCGTAACGAACTGTAACATCAATAGTAACCAAAAATCTGCAGATCAAATTTATACTAATTGATATATAAAAAGAATTGGCTTATCACGCTGATTCCAAACATATAGGTTTTATTAAGTTTAGTTCTACCCATCAAAAGCTACAGGCCCGTGAAAAATTGTCTGATTTTCGAAAAAAAGTGGAACGAAAAAAAGTGGAACCCTACTATAGAGGTTTCAAGCTCACATCTGCAAAAAAATGGGGTATTTTGTAATTTTTACCAGGACAAAGATCACGGATGCGTGCTGATTTGTTTTTTTTCAGGGGTGATCGTATCGACCCAGTGGGCCTAGAAAATCAGTCGAGGGACAAGACCCCCTCCCATGCTACTTTGTAAGGAGCGTTGATTCAATAAGGAGGAATTTTTAACGGGATCCTCTTTTGGTGGGTGAGTGTTTTCAAAAGTCAACCCGCACAGATACTACTACCGGGCTCACGAGTGGTGTTCTAGAGTCTGAAATAGGTGAATAAGGTTTGTGAAAGAGAAGAATAGGGTTTCTATCAAAGTCTGAGAGAGATGAATGGGGTTCTTCTTAGAGTTAGAGACACATGAAGTTGGAATCTATGATGAATCAGAGGCAGGTAGGTGAGAATTTTTCAGAAGTCACACAAATAATATTTTCCCATAGAAGAGAAAACCACTCAAAGAGAATGCCACAAAAATAATAGTTGACGATCAGGGAACAACTTTATGCTAGTCCTTGTGGTAACACATTAGCCGTGAATATCCCTATTGTCATCTTTTGGATATTGGCATTCAAAGGAAGGTGAAAAGCATATTCTTCCACCAATATCGTAAAACATATCACGTCCACGTACCGGAACTGTTACCAGTGTTAAAATAATGAAACATTTCAGTAATAAAACAGCGAAAAACATTTCAGAGGGTCTCTTACCAGAAGTATTCACTCTGCCAGTTTTCAAACAAAGCAACAATGGAGGAAAATATTGAAATAGAAATATCTTTCGGCTTCAATTGTAGTATCTGTAAAGGTCCTTATCGTCATATAACCAATCCTTATGAGTCTAATACAATTTATTTAGAACAGTTGAAAATGGAGTTCATGAGGAGAATCTGAAAGAGATGATTGAACAAACTGAAATCAAGCAGAATGAAGAGTTGATCAGTTTTAGATCAGTCAAGTAAGAAACTAATGGAAGAGAGGGAAGCCTTACCACCCCAAGAAAACTCAAAAGCGCAACGAAGGTATTGGAAAAGGAGGTACAGTGTACTAGAAAGGAATCAACAACGGCAAAATTATAAAGGATAAAGAAAATCAGATTCTCCCTATAGGAATTTTCCGTATTGTTCGAGAAATGACAGAGAAGAGTTGTATAAAAGAAATAAATCATACAAGAATTCATCACCGTTCTGGAAGAACTCCAGTTTATCAATTTATGCAAAATCTCATTACTGGTGGCAGTTACAAGAATATTTTTGCTTTTTATTTGCAATAAGCCTCTTTTACGTATTAACTTTGTCTTAGATTTTCATTGAAGCTGGATTAAGGATTAAAAAAATTGAAACAGACTGCTACCAGGCTCACAGGGGATTTACTAGAGTTTAAGTTATACTTCGATTCCAAATTTTTCCAAAGAAGAGAGAAAGTTATCCTTCGGCTCCGAATTTTTCCAAAAGAGAGAAATGGAAGATAAAATTCACTTCAGAATTTTCCCAAAATCTTTAAAGCAGCTTTTTTTTTTAATTTTCATGCATGCAGCCTTTTTGAAAACAGAGATAAACCCCCCCCCCCGCTTGCATTATGTTGAACATGTTTGAATAATAGAAACGCCTTTTTTCTCAAATTGAATATTTCAATTCTTCAATGTTCTACATATCTTTAAAGGGAAAAACTGGTTTAGATATTTACCTTCTGTATTTTTTTTTTATCTTTTTGTTGTACAAGAAGGTTTACGTTTTATTATTAAGGATTTTTTATTTGTTTTCGATTGTTTATCTTTATTCCTCACTGTTTTGCATTCCTTACAAGTTGATTACCAAGTCCTATCACTCTTCCCGTTATATTGTCTTTCTCCTTCAAGACGCTGCTACTAACAAATGTCAAAAATTTGTGATTTCGCGGCTCCTAAAGTACAACAGAATGACAAGCCGTAAGACACAATTTATAGACTTTTTTCAGTACAAATAACCGCTCCCAAAATAAAAGTGCATGGCTTATCTCATTCTTCTTTATCTTTTGTAAAATCTTGAAACAAAACACTTTTTGTAATGATGACTGGCGTATAGAATTTCTGATTGCTTAGAGTCTGACTGATATGTAAGATAATAGACCATCGTAAAATCCTCAGAAAATACAATGGGGTAATTATATGATGTATAATAGCCATAGTCTAACAAAGGAGTAAAAAGGCAGGGAGGGGGAGGGGACGTAAAATCATTCGTAAATAGCCCCATATTCATTTCCTAATATATCTTCAAGGCATAAAAAAGAGCTTAAATAATTTTTTCTAAGCAAATGAATTGCAGTCATGAATGATTACGCTTTTTGATCTTTGACATTTGTGGTGTACTGCAGTGATGCAACACAACCAATGCCACAAAATTTAAGAGCGCAACACCAAACTTTAACTAAACCGCGATAGAAAAGCCTAAACAGTCTAAAAAAAAAATCCATCGAGCAATTGAAATATTTTTTAAATAATTGATAATAATGTATTAGAATGTCTTTCATGCCGTCTTTGAAGTTATTTGATGTTCAATATTTTTAGAGTGTTCAAATTCTGAATATACGTTTCATTTATAGACAACGTCTTAAACAAGAAATCTATCTATAAATTTTGAAATTGATGAAAATGACTCCGATATATGTTTAGACTTCTCACAGGTTTTAGAAGGCCAGGATAAACCTAGAGTCAACTCAATTCTGGTGCCTTAAAAAATTAAAAGCTGGAATAGTACATGTTTTCTTCTATTTTATTTAACTTTAAGTTGAAATTCACAATCAAAATTTAATTTCCTTGAGATTTAGAGCCCAAAATTTCGATTATAGTGCTTGGACAACCAGGAATATACATAAGGAACTGTTTTGAAGCGGAGAGAGAGGGGAGGGGAACGGAAGACGGGTAAATTGTAACAAACGCGATAATGCAACAAAACTATGGACATCTTTCGAGCTATGAATATGGATTTCCCCCACCCCACCAGTTTTGGAAACTAGGTCTTTATTACCAGTGTCAATAATTGATTCTTACATCAACATTGTTATGAGAAAAATCAGAATAAAATTGGAATTTTGGGGCAAGGCTTAGGAAGGAGGAATTATTTTTTTTTCAATTGAAGATCTTGTGAAATGTTAAACTTATCAACAAAAATTTTTTAAACTTTCTTAGCTGTAAAAAAACTCCACCTAAAAAAAAATGTCGACAGTAAAATATAGGTTAAAGCAACCTCAATAATGAGAAAACTAATCCTTTGTCATCTAGAGCATTTGACACACATGTTTAAGATTCTTTCTAACAGACATGAACATCGAAAACTATGAAAAACAAATAGACATGACAGGTGTCTAAGTTCATCTGATAAAGCAATAAATACAATCCGTTTACAAATTAAATATAAAAAAATAAATTTCAATTGAAAGTAAGGAAGAACATTAAAACCTAGAAGGAACGGAAATCATCACATATATAAGAAGGGTTGTCCCCTCTTCAAACTCCCACTAGTTACACTAAACTGTTTAATTCTTCTAGAAAAGCTTTTTATTTCTATCCAACAGCCCTTGTGATTCAGAAGTTGTTCTTGAAGACTTGGGACAAAGAATAAAACTTTAACCTGAAAAGTGAGGGGTTGAGGAGGGGGGACATTCCCCTCACACACAGAATAATTTCCGTTCGTTTTAAGCTTTAATTTTGCCCCTAATTTTAGTTGAAATAACTTGTTTTTATGGCACTTGGTATATACCAAGTAACATATAGCGATTGCAATTTCTGCTGGCCTGTCTGTCTGTCCCGGTTTTGCTACTTTAGGTACTTCCAGGTAGGCTAGGACGATGAAATTTGGCAGGTGTATCAGGAACCAGACCAGATTAATTTAGAAGTTATGGTTTTACCGATTTGACCATCTGGGGGGGGGGGAGTGGGTGGACGGTTAAATCGGAAAAAAAATTAGAAAAAATGAGGTATTTTTAACTTACGAACGGGTGATCGGATCTTAATGAAATTTTATATTTAAAAGGATATCGTGTCTCAGAGTTGTTATTTTAAATCTCGACTGGATCTGGTGACATTTGGGGGAGTTGGAGGGGAGGGGTACCTAAAATCTTGGAAAACGCTTAGAGTGGAGGGGTCGAGATGAAAGTTGGTGGAAAAAATTAAGCAGAAGTCCTAGATACATGATTGACATAACCGGAACGGTTCCGCTCCATTTGGGGGAGTTGGGGAAGGGTTAATTCTGAAAAATTAGAAAAACAGAGGTGTTTTTAACTTACGAAGGAGTGATCGGATCTTAATGAAATTTAATACTTAGAAGGACCTCGTAACTCAGATCTCTTATTTTAAATTCCAACCGGAGCCGGTGTCATTGGGGGGAGTTGGGGGACCGGAAATCTTGGAAAACCCTTAAAGCGGAGAGATTAGGATGAAACTTGGTGGGAAGAATAAAAACATGTCCAAGATACGTGACTGACATAACAGGACTGGATCCGCTCTCTTTGGTGGAGTTGGGGGGGGGGGTAATTCGGAAAAATTAGAAAAAATGAGGTATTTGTAACTTACGAACGGGTGATCAGATCTTAATGAAATTTGATCTTTAGAAGGATCTTATGCTTTAAAACTCTCATTTTAAGTCCAGAACAGATCTGGTGACATTGGAGGGAGCTGGAGAGGGAAACCGAAAATCTTGAAAACCGGAAATCTTGGAAAACGCTTAGAGTGGGGAGATCGGGATGAAACTTGATGGGAAGAATCAGCACAAGTTATAGATATGTGATTGAAATAATTGGAACGGATCTGTTCTCTTTAGGGGAGCTGAGGGTTGTTAATTCCGAAAAAGTATAAAAATTGAGGTATTTTAATTTAACAATGGGTGACCAGATCTTAAAGAAATTTGATATTTAAAAGGAACTTATGTCTCAGAGCTCTTATTTCAAATCCGCGCCAGATTTGTTGACATTGGAGGGAGTTGGAGGGGGAAGCCGGAAATCTTGGAAAACCCTTGTAAATGTCGTAGATACGTGATTGACGTAACCGGACTGGATCAGCTCTCTGTGGGGGAGTTAGGGGGTGGGGTTCAGAGCTTTAGCGAGTTTGGTGCTTTTGGACGTGCTACGACGATGAAAATTGGCAGGCGTGTCAGGGAGCTGCACAAATTGACTTGATAAAGTCGTTTTCCCCGATTCGACCATCTGGGGGGATGAAGGCAGGGTTGCCAAAGGGACACTTTTAGTGGTTTTTTGACACTTTTTCACTCTGGGTGACACCGTGCCACTATTGGGTGAAAAAAGGCAACTTTTTGAAAAAAAGGACACTTTTTGGCATTTTTTTCAAAATCAATACCATATTTATTTATTTTCAGTTTTTTTCTTAACTGCAACTGCTTTTAATTTGTGCTTTGTGCTTTTCAGGTTCGTTTTAGTCTTAGGGATTCTTTATTAACGGAGCATTGGTGACTTCTTTTTGAGAACCTTAACAAGACCCCAGACCTCAGCCTCAATACCGCAAACCTCCAAAGCAGTTGATATCGATTCTAGATGCGGTACCAGTGGAAACGTGGGAAAAGTCCCTGGTGAAAAACAAAAACCAAGTGGAGATATGGGGGACAAAAGAAAGGAAGGATCACCCAAAACCAACATGTTAGATATTGTCGGTGACAATCGAAATAAAGCTATACCCCTGGCTGTGCTTAGTACCAAAATCAAGAAATTTCGTGTTATGGCCGAAGGAATAGGTGATGGTTCTGATTTTGAGTCAAGCAGTTCTGAAGGTGATAATGAACCAGGAGAGTTGTCGGCTGGTACTGTCGATGTTGCAGATAAAACAGGCGGTGATACTAAACATAAAAGGAAGAAAGCAGGACCAAAAAGCAAGAGGTTGAAGGAGTAGCTGATACTTCTGATACAGGTTCGAGCAGTTCTGAATGTGAACTAGAAGATCTGGTGATCAGTACTGTTGGTGATGTAGACAAGCGGAAAACGGGTGCTGGTTCTAAACGTAAAAGAACACAAGTGGCACCAAAAACACGAAGCTTTGTATGCTCGTGGGATCAAGATGAAAAGCTGAAACATTTTGTGATAAGATCACAACATAACGGCAAGATAGCATGGTGCAAATTCTACTGTAAAACTCTGAAGGGGTCAAAATACAATATGGTTGTACACAGCCAGAGGGAATCCCACAAAGAGAAGGTAAACATAGACGGAAATCAGATGCCGCTTAACCCCCTTTTTGAGTCTACATCTTAGAAAAGGCAGGCCGTCTCTCTGTGCGAAATTCGCCTTGTGGCATTGTTTGCTGCTGAGGGTGTACCTTTTGAGAAAGCTGATTCCTGAACACCGGTTCTAAAGGCGTCTGTTCCAGACTCAAGTATTCTTCGTCGGGTGAAACTTAAAAGAACAAAAGTAAAAGTGATTCATGACCTTATGGATCCGCATGAGTGTCAGACGTTAGCGGACCTTCTTACTAGAGTCCATTATTCACTCATAGTGGACGAGACAACAGACAAGAGTTCGGCAAAAGTGCTTGTCATGATCGCGAAGTACAAGCATCATGCAACTCTTTTAGTGAAAGAGGAGTTCCTAGGCCTGTTAGAAGTGTCTGATGGCTCAAGTGAGGGACAGAAAAAGTTAATACAAACTTACCTCAAAGATATTGGAGTTCCCGTCTCCAATCTGATAGTGATTGCATATGATAATGCATCTGTAAACACCGGGGTTCATGGTGGTCTAGGTGCGTTGTTTCAGGAATCTTTACCACACCTTTTTACGCTTGGATGCACAAGCCATTCACTTGCGTTATGTGCTAGCTATGCATCCAAGTTTCTTCTGGACACATTGGAGCTCTTCCTGAAAGATCTTATAAACTATGTTGCTATGTTGCCCAAAAAGAATCACAGAGCTCAACCAGATACAGGAATTCCTCCAGTCTACGCGTTACAAGTTGTTGCAGATTGCCCATGCCCGATGGCTTTCTCTAGCGGCACCTATCAGACGAGTTTTGGAAGTGTGGTCACCCCTGGTTACCTTTCTTGTGAAACAGTCAAAGGAACCCTCTACAGACAAGGCTTCAAAAGATAAGGCATCCAATATTTTAGCCTACATGAAAGAACTTACGACGAAGGCATATCTGTACTTTCTGACTTTTGTGCTTGGTAAGGTAAATACCTTGAACGTACAGTTCCAGTCTGGGGACACAATTATCCACACTTTGATAACAAGCTTCAGGTCGACATTGAGAGCGATCATGGGATGCTTCGTGAAACTAGAAATCCTGAACGGAAGTGATGCTTTTGAGTTGCCTCTTGAGCTCCGAAACTACAAAGATGTGAAAGAAGTGCTCTGTGGTCCCAACACAGAAACTTATTTGAATGAAGAAGGAGCATCAGGAAAAGCTGTTGAACAGTTTAGGCTGACGTGCTTGGGGTTCTAAGTTGAACAAGTGAAGCAGGTGAAAAAGCGGGTCAATCATAAAGATAAGACGTCAAAAGCTCTCGAGGACTTAGACCCGAAAGTTGCCGTGAATGGAACTATTGAAACGAATAGTCCTTTGTCCAGCAGATTTAGCAAACTCCTGGGAAAAAGTCAGAGCGAGATAGAGTCTACTAGAGACACTCTCGAAAACCAGTGGCTGAGCCTGCCAGATTCCAAAGAAGAAATTATCCTGAAGTCTGGTGGTGAAGAGCTAGTATCCTCACCATCTTATTTTTGGAAGCTTTTGTTAGATGTGAAGAATCCCGACGGCACTCCCAAATTCTTTGAACTATCAAACTTTATGTTGAACTTATGCGCGTTACCTCACTCAAGAGGTAGTGCCGAAAGACAGTTTTCTCAACTAACAAACATTAAAACTAAGTTGCGAAATCGGTTGGAAGTGAAAACTGTGGTTTCCCTCATGCATGTAAAGCTGATGGTTACTCGTAGCGCTGCGTCGGTGGATCGGTGGCAGATTCCACCAATATTACATAACAACTTTTCGAGGTGGTACTGCAAGGCTGACGACAAGGATGAGCAAATAGAGAATGAATCTGAACCTGACCTATTTGACTGACAAATCAAAAAAACAAATAAATGAAATCAGATTGCAGTAGCCGAAGTTTTTTCTCCAAAATGGTTAACCACTAGGAATTAATTTTTTTTCCAAAAACGAAAGCTGAAGCTTTGAACAGATTTCTTGTACAGTAATTCTGCTTTAAAGTTTCCCTTCATACTCTCACATTCTTGTAATTTTCTCCTTTCTTTCTTGAAAATCTTGGCCTTTTCTGAGCCCAGGGTGTTGCTGGACCTCTGTATAACGCTTCTGAATTGGAATCCGATTCATTCTGTATCTGCTCACTTTTCGTAGGATTCATAGCATGGAATGCACCGTATTTGAAATCCAGCACAGTCTTTCCCTTATAAAGGTCTCTTCATGCTGTCTAGGTTTTTAGCCTCGGTCCATTTTGAGCCGCGAAGATGGCAAAGGCCTAGCGCAAAATATTTCTGATTTGCTTAGACATTTGTTGTGCACCATTCTGCTTTTGGTGAAAAGGATTGCGATTAAATAAACCTTTCCATTGTCTTTTGCAGACGCCGTCGACCTCTTCTCAGAAGAAAGAGAGTGGGCAGAGAGAAATGGATTTTCGTCGAAAAACTATAGCTATTCTTGACACCAAAAAACTTTTTTCTGTGCTTTTTCTTTTTTATTTTAGCATTTGGTTGAGCACATGTGATATTTGTCTTGTCACTATTTGCAAAGAATTTGATATTTCTTTGTTTTTGAAGAATAAATTAGCTTTATACAGAACAAGTGATATGTGTCTTGTCATTATTTCTCTCCTTATCAAGTTTGATCTCTTAGTTAATAGATCTCATGAATACATTAATGTTTGGATGAAATAACGCCGTGGTTGTGTATTTTTGCGAGAGCAGCGTTATCAAACGCGTTGCACGTTTCAAGCCAAGCGCGTTTCATTCGCTTTTCGATATCAGTCTGCGGGAAATGGTCGACAAAATTTTGCAGAAGATTTGCTACGCTACTGAAGGAAAAACGGTAGCGAGGGCAATTAAGCCGTGTCGGCAGCGACAGACATCGTATCTGTGGTCTGATGGCGCAAATCTTTTACGCCCTGTCTTCATTATGGCGTTTTCCGGCCAAGACGGCTGGGGTGGCTCATAGTAAAGATAGGTTTTATCGCCGTTTTCGTTTCCTTGGCGTACAGAGTGGACATTTTGGCAGAAAATGTAAAAACTAAACAACACATTTTGTCATCCATCTTAGTTGTACTCCAACTTTTCTGTACGTTCCTGTAACACCACAAACGCAGCACAAATGATTGAGAATTTTCTGCAGTTCCTGAAATAAGACTGCGCTTTCGGATTTTTTGTCAAAAACGACGAATATGAAAACTGTCGTCCAAAAAGCGGCAAAGCCGGCTCTGGTGCCGGAAAACACCATAATAAAAACAGGGTTTTACTGAGTTTTCGGAAGAAGAATAACTAGTACAACCGAAGGTTCGAGAGAACCCGAGAAATTGTACTGAATTCTTTTTTTTCTTCGCGTATTAGGCGATTTGAGGTTTTACATGGGATTTTGCTTATTTGAAGAACCGCTTTACTTTTACTTGAAAAAGAAGAACGTAAATCAGGCCCTGGAGTTGCGAGAAAACCATTTAAAGCCTTTTTTGTCAACTTTTAAAGTATATTGGCTAATTTTCTAGGAGGACACTAAAAGTGTCCCTTTTTTGCTGAATTTGACACTTTAGTCCCAAAAATTTTTGGCAACCCTGGCTGAAGGGAGAGGAAAAAATTGGAAAAATGAGGTATTATTAACTTACGAGTGGGTGATCGGATCTTAATGAATTTTGATATTTAAAAGGACCTCGTAACTCAGAGCTCTTATTTTTAATCCCGACCAGCATTGAGCTTCTGATTTTCCTTTTAAAGCAATCTAGTGATTTTTAGAATTTTGCCAGAGCTCATACAATATGAGCTCTTGGCTCTTTCGACCTCGTCACAAGTGTCATATGAGCTCTTAGCTCTTGTTCATATCATACTGGAGATTTGACGCCCCTCCGTGGAAAGTTTTCTCTGGATAATCCCCCACCCCAGTTGAAAGTTTCTCTCACGGAAACTCTTCCCATGGAAATTCTTTCCCGCTGAAAATTCTCCCACGTAAAAATACGACAAGGCAATTCCAGAAAAATAAGCAACCAACCAGAAAAATTAACAAGCTTCCGTGATCTTTATTTTGGCCCTAAAAAAAGTAAAAAATTCCACGTCGTATTTTAGATAGTAGCTTGCAAGTAGAGTTCTCTGATATGATATGATTTTCAATGAGACCACTTGATTTTTTTTGTTCATGAGGGGGGGGGTCCCTTTTTAGAAAATCAGGATAGTTTTCTCAGACTTGTAGCTGTTGGTTGGTAAAGGTAAGCTTAATAAATTTTATATATTTAGAATCAAACAGTTCGCGGTAACGAACTGTAGTAAGGAGCGTCCCAGCTCAATAGTAGGCCTAAACGAAACACACAAAAAAACGAAATTTTGACACTATTAGACACATCAAAAGAATCAGATTTTTATGCTGATTTTAAATATTTAAGTTTCATTAAATTTAGTGTTACTCATCAAAAGTTACGAACCTGAGAAAATTTACCTTTTTTGGAAAATTGGGGGAAACACTCCCTAAAAATTATAAGTTCTTAACAAAAATCAAACAATCGGATTCAGCATATCAGAGAACCATACTGTAGAAGTTTCAAGCTCCTATCTACAAAAATGTGGAACTTAGTGTTTTTTGCCAGAAGACCGATCACGGGTGCGTGTTTATTTGTTTGTTTTTTGATTGTTTTTTTCCCCAGGGGTTATAGTATCGACCAAGTGGTCCTACAATTTCGCAGGAGGGCTCATTCTAATGGAAATCAAAAGTTCTAGTACCCTTTTTAAGTGACCAAAAAAATTGGAGGGCACCTAGGCCCCCTCCCACGTTCATTTTCCCTAAAGTAAACGGATCAAAATAGCCTTAAAGAGCGGGACGTTGAGGAGGGGACAGCCCCTCTCATATACGGAATATTTTCTGTTCGTTTTAAGTTTTAACGTTGCTCCTTACTTTCAGTTGAAAAAACTTTTTTTTTCAGTTAATTTTATAAGGATCGGAATAAAAGCATAAAAAAAAAACGGTTTGGGGTACCCGTTGAATATTATCCCAGAATTTTTTTCTGAGCTGATAGTTACGGTCATTAATTGATAATATAAATACATTTTCTGACATATTCGTATCCGGATTCAAAAATTTACATGATTTGCTACCAAAGGTAACGCGTCTATAGTAGATCAGCGTTTGCTAGGCTAGAAAAAAAATCTTTGGCCTTAAATTTAACAAGTTCACTCTGTCTATGGCAAGTTCTGAATCACTGGAAAATATATCTCCCATTTTATAAAGAAAATATCCTGGAAAAAAAAACATAACTGCTAGCAAATTCAGCATCTATTGCACGTACCATTCTTTTTTCAGCTATTTCATCATCGTACTGTTGAGACTTACAATATCTTTGACCTAACTTGTACCTACAACATTCATGAACTAACTTGAATCCAACTAGCATCTTGAGAACGTAACTGCTCTTAGCGACGAGACAAATATATATGAAATGTAAAATAATTAATTTCTCATTTCTCTCGATATAGAAGTTCGCACTTCTAAACAGCACTTCTCATGAGTGAAGTCAGTCATATTAATGCAATATTAATGTTTATGGTGTAGTCAGGTTCATATCCAAGATTTTTTCGACAGAGGGGGTCACAAAACGGTTGTTTCAGGAGGGGGGTGAAACAAAAAACGTCAAAAAACGCATCAAAAATTTGATTATATGTATTTTGGTTACATTTTTACAAGTCGGACAAACATTTCAGGGGGGGCTCAAACTTCTTACCCCTTCCCCTGGATATGGCCTTAGGCGTAGTGTAATTTGTATGTCCTAACTATATTAGAGTAAATCAAAATCAGCGCCAGAGTAAGCAATCGCTTCTCGGACGAGACCAAATTTAGGGCAACCAGTCCATGCTTCGGCTAAATTTGTATTTTTGGGTGGTATTGACGTCTGAAATGACACCATTCTGGACAACAGTAGAGACGAGTTTCAGATAGAAAGCAGTAAGATCTAGACCAGAGAAATAGCTTTTGAATATAGAAATATTTTTGACTAATAGTAAATAGTTCGAAAGTGAAAAACATTTTCAAACTCAAAAATTTTCCAACTCCTAATGAAAAAATTATTTTAGAATTAAAATTAAATTATATAATTGTTCGTTTTGGATGAATATATAATTCATTTAGAGATTTCGATGCCCGGAAGCCTCTACGCGCCAAAAATCATAGGTTTCAAACTACGGACTCAACGGAGTTGATTTTATTTTATTTTACTTTTTTATCTCTTTTGTTCTGTAGTCCAGACTTCGTCAGTGTTGGAAGTGAAAATTGTACCATTGAACCTTTTCCATTTCCTCTTCTTTGGTCTGCTATATGAGTTCAATTAAATAATAAAGGAAGTGTTTTCCAACGTAATTATTTATTTTTAAAATAACACATGAGGAATTAGAGGAACCGAAAACATACTTTGATTTTATGTATGTATAAAGATAAAGCGAATACACCTTAGGATTGTTGTGAGTTTTCCTCGCACAGGAATATAGGGTATCAGGATATCAGAAATCCTTTCTGCAGTCCAAAATACAGCAACGTTTGTTATATACGCTCTTCTGGTTTCTAATATACAATTTATATGGCTTAAGTACAACATTGTATTCCCATGATTGCTTTTACATATTAGGATGTCATTTGAACAATGTCAATTTCATCATTTCACAATCATAAAAAAATTTCAATCATAAATTTCACAATCACAAAATTTCAACAATCATAAAAAAGTCAAAATCATATTTCATAACTCTATGTGCGTTTCATAACCTTCTCATTGTCTTTGTATCCACCTTCGTACTGAGTATGATACTTGTATCATCTGTATATCTGTAAAATGTCACAATTCCCTTGGCCCTTGAATTAGCTTTTAACGATTCACACATATAAATGAGATATTGACCGTTCTAACAGTTTGTTAGTACCCAAGGCAAAAATTACAATTCTCCCCCTTCCCATTCAAAAGTTTCTTTGTGAGGTATATTTCTGTGTTAAACCTGCAAATTGAAATGTTCATTACAATTTTTGGCTTACTGCCTAGAAGAATTTTATAAAAGAAAAACTGTTAAGCTGTAGAAAAGTTTCAAATACCAGTATTTCTTTCAAATACCCTTATTTCTTTTATTTTATTCTATTTTTTTTTTATTCCCTTAGCTAAAGTTTAGTAAATGGAAATATATGGTGAATGGTATATGATAAACCAAGAATTTTTTTTTGTAGATTACTAACGCTTATATTTTTGATAGAAGTTTGACCAAGATGCCGCATGCATTGAAACTTGGGCTGAAGGGCTCAAGTGCTTTATTTATGAGACCCTTATCATGTTTTACCTGCAAATTTATAGCTGTGAATTTATTTATTATGTATTTATTATTGTATTTATTTACTATTGCATTTATTATTGTATTTATTATGTTATTTATTTATTGTATATTATATTTTTTATTTATTGTTAATATAATTATATTTATATGTATTTATTGTTTATTATTAATTTATTAATAAATGATTAATTTTATTAATAATTTTTAATTTATTATTTTATTAATAATTGTTTATTAAACATATATTTACTGTTTATTGTATAATTATTTATTATTGTGTATTATATTGTATTTATTATATTTATTTATTATTGTTTATTATTGTATTTATTTATGCGACCCTTATCATGTTTTACCTACAAATTTATAGCTGTGAAATTAAAATGCTAATTTCTGACGTTAATCTTCGTTCATTGTTTTTATTATACAGTTTCATTATTTCAGACTTGACAATCAGCAAACAGTGAGTGGTAATGAACTGCACGTAAGGAGCGACCCGGCTCAATAGTAACCACAACTCCAAAAAACGGATTTTTGATATCAATAGATTACAAAAGAATCTGATTTTTATGCTAAGTTTAGTGTTACCCATCAAAAGTTATGAGCCTGAGAACATTTGCCTTATTTTAGAAAAAAGAGAGAAAAACCCATGAGGGTCATATGATCTTAGTGGGAATCACACCATCAGATTCAGAGTATCAGAGTACCCTACTGTAGAGGTTTTGAGATCCTACCTGCAAAAGTGTGGAATTTCGTATTTTTTTGCCAGAAAAATGTTTTTTTTTCTTCGTAGGGTGATCGTATCAACCCAGTGGTCCTAGAATAAGACGCGATTGCTCATTGGAACGAAAATTAAAAGTTCCAGGGCCATTGCTAAGTGACCAAAAAATTGGAGGGCAACTAGGCCCCCTCTCACGCTCATTTTTTTTACCAAAGTCGCCGATCAAAACTATGAAATAGCCATTTTATTCAGTATAGTCAAGAAATATAGTAAATACGTCTTTGAGATGACTTAATTTTTCACAGCCCCCGGGGGGATGGCCGCAAGTTTTGAACTGTGCCCATTGTTCACATACAGTAATGGTTACTGGGAAGCATAGAGACATTTTCAGGGGGATTTTTCTGGGGGGAGTCAGGGGGATAAAGTTACATGGGAGTATCTTTCCATGGAGAAATCCTTCATGAGGGAAGGGAGTTTTCCATGAAGGGGGCGCTAAATTTTCATGCTTTATTTAAAAAACGATCAGAAATTAAATTAAAAAAGACAAGTTCTTTCAACTGGAGGTAAGGAGCAAAACTAAAACTTAAAACGAACAGAAATTATTGCGTATGTGAGGGGATTTTCCACCTTGCCAATACTTCACTCTTTAAGCTAAAGTTTTTTTTAGTACTTTTAAAATAGCTATTTATTCTATTTAAACCCTTTGGGATTCAGGGGTCGTTCTTAAAGAATTGGAACAGAATTCGGACTTTAGCGTAAAGAGCAAGGTAACGGCGAAAGAGCGAGCCCCCCTCGTATACGTAATAATTTCTGTTCGTGTTAGGTTTTAATATTGCTCCTTACTTTTAGTTGAAAATTTTTTGTTTTTTTTAATTTAATCTTAAGAAAAAGACATAAATGAATTAAAACTTAGCTGGCTGTGTTACGTATGTCTGGGGGGATTTAGCCAGCCTCCAGTGAACTCTAAGCATTATCTGGTCAAAAGAATTTGACCAGATTAGATTCTGGTCCAGAGAATGCAACAAAAAACTCTATAGATATTGGATGTTATGCTCCTTTTTTTGCCAACCGTTCAGGGCTAAGCGAAAGCGGGTCGTCCGCGATTGGCCGTGAGGATGTCGGAAAGGATGATTTTAAGGAAACAGGAACTTCCTGGGAGAGTCTAAAGAGGGATGCTTCTAATAGATTGAGATGGAGGAGCAGCGCGAATAGCTGTGTTGGCCTCCTGCGATTTGAATCTTCGGCGAGTTGTTAGTAGTAGTAGTAAGTGCAGCAATCTTAATAAAATCGGGGCACATTTGAAAGCATTATAATGCTTTCTCAGTGCACCAGTCTTATAAATTAAAATTAGTAATCACCTGTTTTTGGGATTTGATGGATGCATTTATCATATCCTTTTGTCCCTTTCCCCACCCGTGATCGCACTGTAAGTGCGGGTCAAAAAGAGTCTAGTCGCAACTTTATTCAAATTACAGACTCGTGTTCTAGCACGATTATTTCAAATTGGAGCTATAAGTTAGAATTTCCTGTCAGAACTGTAAATTTCTTGAAAATAATATTCATATGCATTGGAATAATTTATATTATATAGTAACAATATTGCTATTATATTTATTATTATAATATGTTACAGGTACGCTATATTAGTTTATTATTTAATATAATATGTATTAAAACTAGAAGTCTTTATGGGTCATGGTTAATACAAGAATTAGCACCATTATGAAATAAAAAAAGACTCACCCCTTGAGTCCAAACTGAATAAATAAACTAAACATAATGGTCTCAATGTACCACATGTCTACCAATCAATATTCCATACCAACTCAACATTCAACTTCTTTATCATTTAGTATAATCTCTACCATTTGTCTTTTTCAGACCGCCCCGGAAAATATTTCTCAATCAATGCCTTGAATTCCTTGTAAAATCTCAAAAATTAGTTGAATATAAATGAATCACATGTAATTTTGAAATAAAAAATCGTGGAGTAATTCAATATAATAGCAATTTAGTACATATTTATCTTCTAAATATATAGTATTATCTAAACATTAAGCAGAGATAATGACAAAATTGTTAGCCAAAGCACGGAAACCTTTGAATTTTGTAAGAAATTTCTTACTGCTAGCTGATGAAATATGGCATTTAGCCACGGTTTCTATTTGAATTTAACCTTTCCGTTAAACTTGTATCCTTTGATCATGAATGTAATTAGGGCCTTTGACCGAGACCTGAGGCTGCGTTGCTTTTGAGGCATTGAAGAGAGCACCGCCTCAGGCTATGACTTAACATCCCTCTGGCAAGGATTTATTCATTGTTCTCAGCTCAAAGGAACCTGATGACAATGTATATTATTCAAAATGGGTGAAGTTAAAAGGATACTCGTAACAATCGGAATTTCATTCCTTAGTAGTCTAGGTAAGTAGGTGAAATAGTGAGTAGTAACTAGACTTCACTAGAAGGTGAAAACATGCCAATAAATATCTAGTACTTATTGTTTGTATAATAAACGCTCGGGACGCGAAATTCGACTAATGCTAATGAAATCAAACAAAATAAGATAAAATATAATAGTTTAGAAAAAAATTTAAGCCTTCTATTTTCAAAGTAGGGAGGGGGGGAGTAAAGCATAGCATATTTTAAATAAGTAACCTAACCAAACCTAAATACCAACTAAATACTTAAATAAAATATAGCTACACTTTATTTTCCAACCAAGTCAAAGCTAATCGTGTGGTATAAAAAAGTTTGCTTGACCAGTTTCTTGTGTCATGTTCGCATCATTCTCGATAGAAATTTTCAAGTGTGTATTATATAACCGATAATAGTTTAGGTGATTAGTTGGGTGTTGGCTTAGGATAACAATATTTTATATTGAAGCAAAAATATTTATAAACATTGAGTCTTGGTCCTAGGAATAGAATGGGTCCTGGGAGTAGAATTGGCTTTTATCGAGACTTTTGACAAGGAAGAGGGTAATATCGGTTGAATATCTTAACATTTTCACTAAAAACTGAAGAAGCACTAACGCTTTACCAGACGATGAAAAAAAAATACCAATTCTCAGTTTAGCTTTCTGGTTGAGGGTTGGGTTTAAACGTGGATGGTTAGTACTTTTCATAGAAGCAATTAATGCTAATAAAAAAAATCTTGAGAGTAGAACTGGCTCTTATCAAAATCTTCGGGAGGGGACAGTGGCAGGTTGATGTGTCCTGACGAGTGGGTTAATTTGTGAAACAAAACTAATGCTTCACCAAAAGGTAGGAATACACAAATACTCCAATAAAATATTTCTCAAGAAGGTGAAGATGCCCCAGTTTACTCCTTAGTAGTCTAGATGAGTAGTTGGGTGTTGGCTTCGAATAAGATCATTTTTCATTGAAGCAAGTAATCATAATAAAGGAAAATCCGAGGCTAACATGAGAAAATATGTCGAAGATTTCAATGCAGCATAATTTTCATTCTCATTTTTCGAAATTTTGATTTTTGTTTTCAAATACATTTTTTTTGTATTTTATAATTTTGGCAATAAAATACACCAAAATGAGCAAGTTCTAATCGAAATATTTGGTAAAGAAAGGATGCAATATGTTCTGACTGGCTGGTCAATTTCATTGGAACCCAAAGAGTCTAATTTTTCTCTTGAAGAAAATTCTGGTCGGTTAAAATTAAAATTTTGAAAGACAACTTCGATCGTTTCTTGTAGTAATTTATGTCAATGGAATTCCTGTTAGAAAACAAGAAAAACGACTAAATATCAAATGCCTTGATTTGGGGGAAAGCTTTAAATAAAGTTGAAGGAAGAGAAAGCATATCAAAGCCAAGTTCTTTTGAACAAGCTTGACTAACTAATATTTCGAATAGATCACAAACCTATGTTAACCAGAAAACCTATTTCATAAAAAGAACTTGAAGGGCCTAATTTATTTTTCCTATTATTTAGTCACAGTTTAAACATCAAAGAGATATGAAGCCTTATCTTCTAGTCTACCCAAAAGGCTAGAAAACCAAGCTTGCAATTGGGTATCTTTTGACAGACAAAATAAAGTATCGCGTTTGAATATACAAATTTTGAACTGCTTATAAAAATCAAAGGTTATCTCTTAAAGATTAAGTTACATTTAACAAATATTTATTAATTATCCTAAATTGATACGAACTTAAATTAACTATCAAGGAATAAAATGATTTTTTAAAAGTGGCTATGCGAATGAAAATTATTTTTTAATTATTTTTTTTAATGATCAAGTTAAGGATCATCTTAAAAATTCCCTTTACTTACTGTAAATCTCTAGAAACTGAAATTTCCACTTAAATACACTCTCTCCTATTAATATACGGCCACTGGTGCGATGGAACCCTTTTCCCATGAAAAAAAAAACTACACAAAAAGACAACGACCCTTCCCCCGATCACGCAGCATTCATAGCTGCTATTTATAGTCAAGTTTAATTTTTGTAAAACTGTGCTGTTATTCTAAAATATGATCATTCCCATATTTTTCGCATTATTCCTTAGTAGAGAGACTCGGGTAAAAAACGTGAAAATTGAAACTTAGGATCATAATTGCAAAGTTTTCACTTTGGTGGAGCGATTTTGGTGGAAATTTAAAACGAACAGAAATTGTTCCGTAGCCTATATGAAAATGGTTGTCCCTCTTCAACGCCCCACTTTTTGCGCTAAGGTTTGACTCTTTCTCACAACTCTACTTTTTAAAACAACAAAAAACTTTTGTATAAAGAGTTGGGCATTGAGGAGGGGACAGCTTCTTTATATTCGGAATGATTTCTGTTCGTTTCAAGTTTTAATGTCGCTCCTTATTTTCAGTTTCAAAAACTTTTTTTATTTAATGAAGATAAAAAGCGATGATTTATAATGTTATATTTGATGTTGTAGTGTTCATTCAGCTTCAGTTTATTTGACTTAAAGCTGCATAAGTTGCAAAAATGGGAACGAAAACTGTCATACTGATTCACGACTATTTTCTGACACCCAAGTTTTCAGAAGTAAAACATTTTGAACTTCTAATGGAACATTCGACGATACTTACTGATTCGGATGATATATTGAGTGACTCGCATTTTTATGCTGTTGGAACTTTAATGCTCCTAAAAGGGTGCTATTTCTCTTGTGTCATTTCAGAACAAGAAAGGATATGATTTGTTTTTTCACCCTTTAATATCGTCTCCAGACATGTTACATTTCTGTATTTATCAAATACTCAGATCATTCATCAAGTTATCATAATACAGGGACGTAGAAGTCGTGTTTTATTCTCAGATTTCTTTCAATTCCATTTTGGTTAGGATAATTTAAACATACGCAAATACACAAAGAAGTTTTGATGTTTTTAATGAAATAGGTTTTAACTATGGTTAAAGTTAAGTCATTTTAACTTTCTACGAATGAGAGTCAGTTGTAAATTGATCTGTAAGCACCCTTCTTAAAAGTGTGTTTTGTTAATGAGCCAGCAAGCTTTGAATCTGTCAGACAGTAGCGTCAGTTCACGATAACAGCAGGATTGGGTGTGCATTTGTATCCTTTAAAATTTTCAAGGGGGGTAATTATGTTGTGTTTTCAATTTTTTCTGCTAAAGCACCGTAAAAAGGTATTTTTCGTAGAAAGATATTTTTCAAATTCTAGGGTTAACTACCTCTCTCCCAATTTACGTAGGTACTGTCAGATAAAACTCGGGATTTAAAGAGGTGGATATACCCGTAAGACAACCACATAGCGATGGGTAAAATTGCAACCCAACACATTCGTAGCAATTAGTAGTGAGAGGGAGTTTCAAGCGAGAGGGGAGTAAGGGAAGTGTAATTGACAGTATGTATTGCATCTTAAGGGCTTTTTTGTCTGAGCCATGTATAATTAACGTACAGTTTTGATTTTTTGCTCTATCTAAAACGTTTGCCTTTGCAGTCCAAAATTATATGATATGGGAATTAAAATCACCACCTTCTTTTACATCTTTTTTTAATGTTTTTAGCAATTTGGACCTAATATAAGAACTGAGTTAAGAATTCTTCCTAGTTTTCGCCATAATTGTGTACACTAAATTTGCTTTAGGGATATCTGAAATGTTGGGCGGTACCCCATCGTATTTAAATTGTATGTCTGTTAGTGTACTGCCTGAGAACGGGTAAAATAAAATTTGGTGTTTTAACACCCCCGCGGTTTTCCGCCCTCGTATGTTTTCCGCCACACAGGAAATCTTGCATCATCAAGAGGATTAGTTGGGTCAGAATAGATAGGTTAGGTTAGTTTATGTCTATGTCTATGTCTATATCTTACATCTATTCTGACCTACCTGAATTAAAAGGTGGCGGAAAACATATGGTGGCGGAAAACCGCGGTGGCGTTAAAACACTGCTACGGTAACTATCCATAAAATTAAGATAAGATAATGAGCTCCGCTTGTCTGTAATAAATGATCTTAAAGTTTGGAATAAGTTTCAAACGAACTAAAATTTTAAAAATAGTAATAAATGCATTTATTATAAGGTTGAGTAAAAGTAAAAATAATTCGGATTTTTTTTCCCCTGGTGTCCCTTGTACAAATTTAAATGCACGCTACTGCAACATCACAGAAAAATGTTTAAGGCCTCACTATTTTTTTTACATCTACCTGATTTCTGTAACTTCGTCTTTAAAGCAGCAATAGAAAGTACCAAACAACAGTAAAAATAGTACACTTTTTTGTCTTTGCTTGAGTTCAAATGCTATCAAGCCGCCAATGGGTGCCATCACAGTATCTAAGATCAAAAGTCGTAAGCCCGAGTTTTGCAATCCTACCTCTTGTATATTCTCCCTCCCACCCACATAGTAAACTTCATAAGTTTTTACCCGGCTAGCAGAAATAGCTGTCTACTGAAAATTATAGAAAATGTTCGACGGTTCATTTTAAAGCTCTGATCATATAAATGATCTATTTGTAAATTTGTCTGGATAACTTCATTCTGAACTGCCATATACTACCAAAACGGCTTTTTTTAAATTTATGGTGCAGA